>NW_027203023.1:0-82500 GCF_024711535.1 Dipodomys merriami
CTTCCCAAGATACCTGGCTCCAGAAAGCACCACAGCATCACTATTTGCAGTGCCCATGAGACAATCGACATCCTATAAAAGACAAGTGTTGTGTTTAGATCAAATGTTTGCTCTTGTATGTAAAGCATGGTTACCTTGACAATGAAGGCCACCCGTATGAAGCACTAAGCACTGTCCCGTATGAAGTTTGCCATGTATGTCAATTCACTTCATCCTGGCAGTAATTAGCTTGAAAGGAAAGCTATGATGCTCTCATTTAACAGAGCAGAAAGTTGAGAATGAAGGAATACAGGATCTTACTCATAAACAGTCCTTAAGATGGTGACAGGCCTGTAGCCTGGGTAACCTAGTTCTGAAATCAAGTTCCAAAAAGAATGTCCTCATTATAATGACCTCACAATTCTAGTTGACCAAGAACTCAGGGAGGGGCAACGATGTGTGCCAGGGGAAGGCAGCAAATGTGATAATCTTGGTGATGGGCTGGACCTATCAGTTGTGAAATAACCAAAAAACAACTTGGAACACATAGGAGTGAATTCAGCAGGAGCATCTGCTCCAGGTCTCAGCAGGAAACAAATGCCCCATGGAAAGCCCAGTACTAGTAGATCATGCCTATTATCCTAGCTATTCAGGCAGCTGAGGTTTGAAGATCAAGATTTGAAGCCAGCCTTGGCAGAAAAGTCTGTAAGACTCTGATCTCCAATTGATCAAAAAGGAAGAAGTGGAGCTCTCTTGAGTAAATCAAAACAAGCAAGAGAGACTCAGAGTCTAAGTACTTGTACACCCCCCCCCACACACAAACAAATTCAGTTCACTTTTGTGAACCAACTGGAAGAAAGAAGTGATGGGTAGGAGATTAAAGAATAAACAAGGGCCACTGAGCCACATGGAGATTGGCAGCAAAAGAGAGCTGTGGATTCCCCGAGGTCAAAGGAGATGAAAGCTCAGAAGAAGTGCTATCAGAGTCCACAGAGAGTCAGATTTGTGCACCAGGGGCCCTCCATCAGGGGCCACAAAGATGGAACCCATGATGATTACCAGTGTCACACTGAATCAAGAAAGCACTAGAGAAGCGCCTAGGCCTCCTTCCTGCCTCCCACCGACCCAACCCAGCCAAACACATTCAAGTGTAGTAGTTCACTGGCCCCTTTCCATGTGAGACCAACCAGCAAAACTCATCCAGGTGAAGTGTTCTAGAAGGACCAATCTCCCAGGAGAGGAAATGGGTCAGAAGAGCTTCAAAATAGATTTGGAGAGAGCTGAAAACTCAATTATATAAGACAGCTTTGGCCGAGGAATGGTAACCCAGTGGAAACTTTCACTGTAACCTTCACCGTACAATGTGAATGGTTGACACCCGCAGAGAAAGGAGAGGTTCCCCAATGCCCCACTGAGCAGCATCAAGCAGAGAAAATTAAAAGATTCTCTTCATTTGAATGAAGGTCAAGCACATCTCTACCAAATCTGTAGAAGAGTGTGCTGTAGCATACTGCTTTATTTTGTTGTTGTCTTCTCTGGAGGCTGGCACTGGGACGTGAACTCAGGGTCTGGGCTTGTCCCTGAATCTTTTTTGCTTGTTTGTATGTTTTGCTCAGGGCTACCACTTTTCCACTCGGGCTACATCTCCATTTCTGGCTTTCTGGGTTGATTAATTGGAGATAAAAATCTCATGATGGAGCTGGGAAAGTGGCTCAGTGGTAGAGCATTTGCCTTGCATGCCTGAAGACCTGGGTTCAATTCCTCAGCACCACATAAGCAAAAAGAAAAAAGCCGGAAGTGGCACTGTGGCTCAAGTGGTAGAGTGCTATACTTGAGGGACAGCGCACAGCCCAGAGTTCAGGCCCCACCACTGGACCCCCCCCCAAAAAAAAATTAAACAAAAGAAACCACCAGAAGTGGAGCTGTGACTCAAGTGGTAGAGTGCCAGCCTTGAGCAAAAAATAATTCAGGGACAGTGTCCAGGACTGGTACAAAAAGAAAAAGCAAGAAAACAAACAAAAAAACAGCCAATAATAAGCAGAAAGCCCACAAGGGTGAAAACAAAGATGGGATGAATAAATCTTTTCAATGCTAACAAAGCAATTGTTCCCAGAGAAGGATAAATGAGTAGATAAACCTACTGGGAGCTTCTATTCTGGATGCTTGGGTCTCTGCAGAGAACAGAAATTTTAGAAGAAGAAAAAGCAAAGAAAGATGGAAAAGGAAGTAGGAGGCGGGCTTCACTCTGAAGCTTCACCTCTTCCTCTTCCTCCCTGTCACTCTAATGCCTCCAAGTCCATTCATCCCCAGGACCTAGGTTTGCTCAGGTAAGGGATTTGCAGAGAAAGAACTCTCCCATCTCTCCCCTGTTTCTTGTCTGTGCTTTTTGGTGGATTAACTTTGTTGGTCCTGAGTAATAGCCTAAAGTTCATCTGTCATGCAGCCATCAAAGATAAATAAAACCAGGTGCCAATGCCTCACACCTGTAATCCTAGCTACTCAGGAAGCTGAGATCTGAGGGTCACAGTTCAGAGCCAGCCTAGGCAGGAAAGTCCATGAGATTCTTATCTTCCATAAACCACCAGAAAACCAGATGTGGCGCTGTGGCTCAAGTGGTAGAGCACTTGCCTCGAGCTGAAATGCTGAGAGACAGTGTTCAGGTCCAGAGTTCAAGCCCCACAATCGGCCAAAAAAAGAGATAAATACAAGAGTCCTGTGTGCTGAAAGTAAAAATGTTAAGCAAAAATGGAGGAGGTCTGCACACACCATGAGTGGCCTAATTACTGTTGTGTTAAAATACTGGGGGGAAAAGAATTTATTAGATTCATCCAAATAAAATGTTGAAGTAAGCACTCAGGAATCTTAAGAACGATCATCTCTGAGGTAAATGAGACGCCATGACATAGAGATGCAGAGAACGCCTTGTCTTTTGTGCCAGTACTAGGATTTGAACTCAGGACCTTGCACTTGCTCTTGGCTTTTTTGTTTCTTTTGCTCAAAGTTGGCAGTCTACCACTTGAGCCACAGGGCCACTTCATATTATGTAAACAATGCCTACTCTGTCTGTGGTGGAGGCTGTGTGACTCTGATACAGTCACAAACCTTATCTGGGCCTCATGTACTTACTTCTAAGGTAAAATGATTGCCTCCATCAGGTGTTATAAATGATTGGGCCATCAAGTATGAAAATGGCTAGACAGGTCAAGAGGACTGGAAATAGAGAGTTCTGGGCAAGTGCAAAGCAAGGTGTATACACATTCATGTGCACACACACCTATGCATACACATGCACACACACACACACACACACACACACACACACACACACACACACACACACACCCTGACACTGGCGGACAGAAATTTCTCTGTATCCAATCACAGGCCTCCTGGGAATTAGCCTCAGAGACCATTACCACCTAGTGGGTGCTGAAGTATGTTCTCATTAGACTCAACATGTTATTTAGTTAATTAAATGCTCTCCTTTTGATGACATTAATTAGACCTATTGCTAATTCCTCAGAAACCAAAATCAAAACAAAAAGGGAAAACTTTGCTTCTATCCCAAGAAGGCTCAGTAGAGCAAAAGAAAAGTCATTCTCTCTCTCTTTAGCTTTGTCTCTGTCTCTATCTTTCTCTCTGTCTCTGTCTTTCTGTCTGTATGTCTGTCTCCCTCTGACACTCTCTCTCTCTCTCTCTCTCTCTCTCTCTCTCTCTCTCTCTCTCTCTCTCTCTCTCTCTCTCTCTCTCTCTCTCTCTCTCTCAGACAGAATTAGTTCAAATGGGGCCAGAGTGAGGTGCTAGTGGCTCACACCTGTAATCCTTGCTACTCAGGAGGTGTAGATCTGAAGATCACAGTTCAAAGAACAGCCCAGGCAGGAGAGTCTGTAAGACTCTTATCTCTGAATGAATCACACACAAAAAAAAACCCTGCAGAAGGGAAGCATATGGCTCAAGTGGTAGAGTACTGAACTTTGAAAGAAAAAGCTAAGGGACAGTGCCTAGGCCCTGAGTTCAAGCCCCAGGATTTATACACACAAACACACACAGTTCAAATAATACTTGAAGCAAATTAAACTTCACGCAGTCATTTTTCCTGTGAAGATGTGATAAGGTGTTTTGACTGAGATGAATATGGCATTCTGTGTAGTATTTTAGAAGTTGAGTTGCAATGGAATGAAATACGATTTCTCTCTGAGGGAACTACAGATCTAAAATCTAAGAGTCAAAATGATGGCCAAGCATTGAAAACAAAAGGACAAACCTGAGGCAAACCCAAGGCTAGACAGACTTGACCCAAGATTCCCATGAAGAACCAATTTGCAGACACAAGTGGCCAAGTCTACAAGACAAATTTTCTTGTGTGTATGTGCTAGTACTGGGACTTGAACTCAAGCCCTCCAACTCCATTTGGCTGTTTTGCTCCAGGCTGTCACTCTACTGCTTGAGCCATACTTCCACTTCTGGCTTTTGAGTGGTTCGTTGGAGATGAGTCTCATGGACCTTTCTACCAAAGCTGGTTTGGAAACCGTAATCCTCAGGTCTCAGATTCCTGAGTAGCTAGGATGACAGGTGTGAGCCCCAAGAAGATAAGGAAGGCTGGAAGATAATTCATTGAAAGAGGGAAGGAAGACCTGTCTCTCTTGCCTGGTAATCTTGAGTAAAAGATCCCTTAAAAGGACCAAGTGAGCCCTCAAAGAGATTCAGTCCTGATGCTAACAAAACCAACATGGAAGCAACATTTGAGATTCTAGTCCACCAGGTCTTTCTGCACAGAAGAACCGAGATCTGAGTGTTCAAAGCCACCATGGATGGTGTGGGGACAATGTTATCATTTAATGGAAGACGTGTTGGAGACTGCAAACAGGAACAAGTCACACAGGATCCAGCAACCTCTGGCTCACAGAGGAGAAGGGTCAGCATCACGGACAGGGCCCTGTGCTCTGCAGCTTGACATCCACCTGCTGCCATCTGCCAACACTGCCCTCCACAGCTGACTCCTATTTGCTTAGAGTTTCCAGAAGAGTCCTAATTCTCAGCAAAGGAACCAAATGGGACAGCTAGTCTGTATCCTAGCAACTCAGGAGGCTGAGATGTAAGGATCTCAGTTCAAAGCCAATCCAGAGCAGGAAAGCCCATGAGATCCTGATCTCCAATAAACTACTCCAAAAAATTCTCAGAAGTAGAGCTGTGGCTCAAGTGGTAGAGGACTAGCCTTGAGCACACACAGGTTCAAAGACAGCTCCTGGCCCTGAGTTCAAGCCCCAGGACTGGCAAAAAAAAAAAAAGACTAGTTTCATTTTCCAGAGGCTATTATTATCAACCCTATCTCCACCCCAGTTGCAGCAAAAATATAGAAGAAAAAACCCGATTCCATTAGTATCAAGAAATCTACATTACAACACCAGATATGTCATAGAATTTCTGTATATTTGGGTGGGAGAGGCAATCACTACTTCTTTAAGTCTCGATTTAATCCTCTAGGAAGTCATCGGAGTTTGGAGTGGGGGTGTGTAGTACACTGACATTTTTCTACCTTAGTATCATAGTCTTTTATGGTTCTGTACAGTGAGATTCCTCTAAAATTCTAATGAGACCTGGAGGCGGTCTCATCAAAGTTATCAATTGGGAAGACAATGATCATCTAGGCAGGTTGTCACAGAAGAATTTCATCAGCCTAATAATTCATGGGTCAATTCCAGTATTTGTATTTACCTTGGGTGATCAAAAGTACAATAAGACTTTTAATGCTGAGCCGGGTGCTGGTGGCTCACGCCTGTAATCCTAGCTACTCAGGAGGCTAAGATCTGAGGATCGCGGTTCAAAGCCAGCCTGGGCAGGAGAGACCGTGAGACTCCTATCTCCAATAAACCACCAGAAAACCGGAAGTGGCACTGTAGCTCAAGTGGTAGAGCGCTCGCCTTGAGCTGAAGAGCTGAAGGACAGAGCCCAGGCCCAGAGTTCAAGCCCCACGGCCGACCAAAAAAAATAAAATAAAAGACTTTTAATGCTGAGAAATCCTGATATTGAGTACCTGGATCAAGCCATACCTGAAGCCAAAATAGTCTAGATTTTATCATTACATGTGTCAGTCAACTTCCCTCCCCCTGCTTTTAACTTCTGTGGGTTTAAAAGTTCCCCATTCTTGATTAATACTGCTGCTTTCCAGTTGTTTGTAACTGTGCCATCCATCCAGAAAAGAAAATTGCTTCCTCAGCCTAGATCTGGATTTAGATGTTTTTCGCAGGTTTTCGTTTATATAGGTCAAGAGACACAACGTGGTCTATGTCAAGAACCTACAAGTCTGGATTGCAGAACTGAGATGACCTTTGGGAGAGTCACACTGAGCAGTTCTAATGAGCAAGTGTTCTTTCCTCACAGGTTTAATGGCAGAAAGCTGTTTCTGCATCCCATAATATAGCATTGTGGAAGTTGGCAGAGAGGCCTCTCTGCCAGCTGATCAACAGACAGACAGACAGACAGACAGACATCTCAGAGAGGTGCCGATGGAAGGTTGTGGACAACAGATAGTTGGAGAGGAGGGACAGCCATCAACTGAAGGCCTACTGTGTGCTGCCCATCCACACAATGATCCTGACTATGCAGCGGGCTCATTCACAAACTGTAAAGGTGACGTTCAAAGTCAGAGATATCAAGTAATTTCCCAAAGTCAATGGTTAAGTCTGCATCCGATGAGCATTCTGCCATTCAAGCCACTTTCCTCTATGAATGAAAATAACTCTTCTTATAATTCCCTTCCTTCTTTCTTTCTTTCTTTCTTTCTTTCTTTCTTTCTTTCTTTCTTTCTTTCTTTCTTTCTTTCTTTCTTTCTTTCTTTCTTTCTTTCTTTCCCTTCCTTCCTTCCTTCCTTCCTTCCTTCCTTCCTTTTTTCCTTTCTTTTTCCCTTCCCCCCTTTTCTCTTTTCTTTTGTCAGTTTCAGGGCTTGAACTAAGGGCCTAAGTTCTGTCCCTGAGCTCTTTTGCTCAAGGTTAGCACTCTATCACTTTGAGCCACAGATACACTTCCTTTTGCTGGTGGTTCATTGGAGATAAGAGTCTTATTGGCTATCTTGCCTGGGCTGTCTTTGAACCTCGATACTCAGATCTCAGCCATCTGAGTAGCTAGGATGAGAAGCATGAGACACCAGCATCCAGCCAAACTGTTATTATTACACCTCTCAAACATAACTGTGTCAAAAGAGTGCCTTCCAAATTGTACCTCACCTTTGCAGCTCAGACGGTTTGGCTACGCTTTAGATAAATACCCATGGCCCTATGGATTTGGACCAGCCAGAGTTGGAACTTCCATGTCTTTCCACACTGCACTAATTATCCCCAGCAATATTTACTGTTTATCTATCTTCAAATTTTAATGACAGAGAATGCCTGCCCCCATTGTGATTTAAGGCACAAACACTCCCCTTGACAAACATTCTGATCAACTTAATACTGCCCAGAGTAATGCTTAGATGCTTTTTTGGCAGAACTGAGATTTGAACTCAGGGTCTTGCATTTGACAGGCAGGTACTCTATCACTTGAGTCACACCTCCAACTCTGGTACACAGATTCCTAAAAGGTTCACCTCTTCATTCCTTTCAGGTTTTCGGTAGAAAGCAATCACTACTTCTTAATTTATTCTTTTTTTTTTGTCTGTGTGTGCCACTATTGGGGCTTGAACTTGGAACTTGAGCATTGACCCTGAGGGTATTTTTTGCTCAACGTTGGCATGCTACCATTTGAGCCAAAGCTCTGCATCCAGTTTTCTTCTGGTTCATTAGAGAAAAGAGTCTTACAGACTTTCCTGCCTGGGATGTCTTTAAACTATGATCATAAAATCTCAGCCTCCTGAACAGCTAGGTTACAGGTGTGAGCTACTGGTGCCTAACTATGTTCTTATAATAAGAAATTCTAGGCTGGACGCTGGCGGCTCATGCCTGTAATCCTAGCTTCTCAGGAGGCTGAGATCTGAGAATCGTGGTTTAGAGCCAGCCCAGGAAGGAAAGTCCTTGAGACTCTTATCTTCAATGAACCAGCAGAAAACCAGAGTGTTGCTGTGGCTCTAAGTGGTAGAGTGCTAGCTAGCCTTGAACAAAAGAGCTTAGAGACAGAACCTGGGCCTTGAGTTCAAGCCCCTTCACTGACCGCCCCCCCCCCCAAAAAAAGAAGAGAAAAAGAAAAAGGAAGGAAGGAAGGAAGGAAGGAAGGAAGGAAGGAAGGAAGGAAGGAAGGAAGGGAGAAAGAAAGATGGAAGGAAGGGAAGGGTAGGGAAGGGAAGGAAGTTAGGGAGGGAGGAAGGAAGCAAGCAAGCTAGGAAGTTTTCACATAGGTTCTGAAGCCTCTCCTGTTCTTGTCTCTGCTCTGAGATTGCACTCTATTTCTCTGAACCAGAGGAATGCCTGTTCTCTCCTCTCCTATTCTCCTCTCTGCTTCTGCTCTCCTTGGATTTAGGAGTATTTCTGGAGTGTTCTCTGCCCCTGGCTGAGCAGGTCAACACAGCCCTCTGCTTTCTCAAGGTGATCTCAACCCCGCAGTGCCTCAGATTAAGAAAGGAGAAGATGAGAGAACAGAGGCACCTCTCAGGAGCTCAGATTCCCCATCAGAAGGGGATGGGGTTTAGACTACACAAGGCCAAAGGCCCTCACTTGCTCTCCCAGGCTCTCCCATGACTATCACCACACCTAGCTATTCACTCATAAAAACTGTTGGCAGTCAAGAATGATGCATGGTGGGAGAAGTAGATGTTTACCTGGGCTTTGGGCTGGTCTTGTCCTCCCAGGAAGGCCACATGGAGGGCCACATCTCTCACCTCACAGAAGAACATGATGGCGTCCTTCCTGGAGCAGCATTTCGAGCTCCTCTACTCTCATCTCTAGTGTGAGCAAGCCAGAAGAAGGGTTTTCTTTAGAGGCTGGCTAGCAGAGGCCATGCTTCCATCATATCCTAGATCTTGGCAAAGCCATTACTCCAAAGACAATGTTCTATGTCCCATCTTACAGTCCATAAGTCTATTTATAGGTAAGAATAGAAATGAATATTATCTTCTGCGAACCGTGGCTTATGTCTGTCATCCTAGATACTCAGGAAGATGAGGTCTGAGGATCCTGGTTCAAAACGCGACCAGGCAGGAAAGTCTGTGAGACTCTTATGTCCATTGAACCACCAAAAGAGCCAGAAGTGGAACTGTGGTTCAAGTGGTAGAATGCAAGCCTTGAGTGAGGAAGCTCAGGGTCAGTATATAGGGCGTGAGTTCAAGTCCTCATACTAGAAGCAATATAGATAGATAGATAGATAGATAGATAGATAGATAGATAGATAGATAGATAGATAGACAGACAGACAGACAGACAGACAGACAGACAGACAGACAGACAGACAGACAGATAGATAGATAGATTGATAGATAGATAGATAGATAGATAGATAGATAGATAGATAGATAGATAGATAGACAGACAGACAGACAGACAGACAGACAGACAGACAGACAGACAGACAGACAGACAGACAGACAGACAGACAGACAGACAGACAGACAGACAGATAGATAGACAGACAGATAGATAGATAGATAGATAGATAGATAGATAGATAGATAGATAGATAGATAGATAGATAGATAGATAGATAGATAGATAGATAGATAGATAGATAGATAGATAGATAGATAGATAGATAGATAGATGAAAAATTGAAAATTAGAGAGAGACATTGGAACCTGGCATGTACTTACTTTGCAGTTCACTCTTCATTCTGGCAATAGGGAGTGATTGAATACTTAGGAGGAAGGAAGGGAGGATGCTGTAGAAACTGGAGTCTGGCAACCATGCTCAGCTTATGACTGGAAGGTGCATGGAGACCAGAGGCAAAGAAGCAGGCAGGAGGTTGCCTCATCTTCTCTCCCAGGACTCTGTAACAAGGCATTGATTTAAGGCAGCACATAGCTGCCACTGTTGGGAGAAAACAGAGGGGGAAAAACAGATGTGAGAGAATTCCAAATTCTTTCTTCAGATTTTTTTAAGTGGGCTAAAATTTAATGTGAGCGTTAGGCACTGGTGGCTCACACCTGTAATCCTAACTACTCAAGAGACTGAGACCTGAGGACCATGGTTCCAAGCTAGTACTGGCAGGAAAGTTTGTGAGACTCACTTATCTCAGATTCACAACCCAAAAGGTGAGAAGTGGAGCTGTGGCAAGCACTAGCCTTGAGTTAAAAAAATGAAGGGACAAGGCGCAGGCTTTGAGTTCAAGCCCTGAGACTGGCACACAGAAAGAAAGATGATGAGGAGGAACAAGAGAAGGAGAAGAAAATGAGGAGGAAGAGGAGGAGGAGAAGACAAAAGAGGGGAAGAAGGAGCAGGGAGTAAGAGAGAAGAGGAAGGAGAGAAAGGTGGGATGAGGAGGGAGGAGGAGAAAGAAGGAGGAGGAGGAGAAGGAAGAAGGAGGAAGGAGAAAGAAGGAAAGAAGAGAAAGGAAACAGGAAGAGGAAGGAGGAGGAGGAAGAGAAAATGAGGAAGAGGAAAAACAAAGAAGGAAGGAAAGAATGAAGGAGGGATGGGAGAAGGGAGGGAAGGGAAGGAAGAAAAGCTAGGAAGGGAAGGAGGGAGGAAAGGAAGAAAGGAAGAGAGGAAGGGAGGGAGCTATGAAGGGGGAAGGGAGGAAGGGAAGAAAGGAAGAAAGGGAGGAGAATGCTTTGTCTCATTTTCTTTACTAGACCCACTATAAATCAACAATCAGTGTTGTGGGGCTGATCTGTGACCCTACAGTCTGGCAGGAGCGCCCCCTCTCTGTCATGAGAAGACCCTGTAGGATGTCAAATCTTCTGCTGATAAAGGTAGAAATCGAGCTTGCAGGTTTCCACCCTAGGGGAGCTGTGCATGGTGCAGTCCCTCTGTCTCACAGCTTCAGACTCAGGCTGAGTGTTATTACTGCCCATATATTTACCTTCCCATAGGGTCAATGTGCTGATGGAGGTGGTTTTGCAGGGCTGTGGAAACCCCATTTCTACTTCACATGATGATAGAGATGAGGATACCTCCTAAGAGCATGCACGCTACTATCATTACCTGAAGAACTCAATAAATGCTTTGCACCACTTGGAGGGAAGGCAAGGACTATAAAACTCACCCCACAGCTCAGCCATCAAGGTTTCAAAAATGAGTGTGGGGTCACAAAAGAAGTTTGAGAAAGGCCTGACTTTTGTACTCCTCACTTCCACTCAATATCCCCTAATAGCTCAATCGCTTCATAAAGAGAATTCCAACAAGTAAGAGCTAATTCAGAGATTAGAACCATGATTGCATCTATTATTGTTTTTATTTTGTGCTTGTCCTGGGGCTTGAACTCAGGGCCTGGCTAATATCCTTGGTCATGTTTTTTTGTTTTGTTTTCTTTCCTTTTTGGTCAATCATGGGTCTTGAACTCAGGGCCTGGATGCTGTCTCTAAGCTCTTTTTGCTCAAGGCTAGCGCTCTACCACTTTGTGACACAGCACCACTTCCAGTTTTGTGGTGGTTCATGAATCCCATCGACTTTCTTACCAGGGCTGGCTTTGAACTGCAATCCTCAGATCTCAGCCTCCTCAGTAGCTAGAATTACAAGCATAAGCCCCCAGGGCATGGCTGACCAACATAATTTTGAAGACCTGAGTTCTTTCCATTTCATTTCCATATAACTAACCTTAGTCTGGTGTCTAATTCCATGTGATTCCTAAGTAAAATACAAATTAGAATTCATAACAGCTTATGCTGTTAGCTCCAGGCTATATATTTGGAAAGCTGGCTTCATGAATCTTTTTATTCTAGTACTCAGAAATCACAATGATGGCCTGGAAATAATAACAAGATACAGAGGACAAGCTGACACTTTTGTTCACAGTGTGTTTAATTCTTTTCAGGAGAATGAGATAAAAATCCTAGAAAAAGCCACGCACCGGTGGCTCATGCCTATAACCCTAACTACTGAGGAGGCAGAGATCTGAGGATCACGATTCAAAACCAGCCCAGGCAAGAAAGTCTGTGAGACTCTTATCTCCAATAAAGCACTAGAAAAACAGGAAGTGGTGCTGTGGTTCAAGTGGTAGAGTGCTAGCCTTAAGCTGAAGAGTACAAGGACAGCGCCCAAGCCCAGAGTTCAGGACCCATGACTGGCAAAAAAAAAAAAAAAATCCTAGCCATCATCCCTTCTCCCTCTATCTAAAGTTCCTGGCCTGTTTCCTGGTCCTCATGTGATTTCACATGGTAGTTCTTAATCTACCTGCTTAGTACTCAGAATGTTTTATATCAGAGATGCAGAAAGTGAGATCGCTGTGGTATGAGTGCACACACACACACACACACACACACACACACACACACACACGAGTTCACACGCTGAACACGTAATCCCCATCCTCTCAGTGTTAGAAGGTGGTGACTTGGGGAGGTGTTTATGCCAGGAAGGCCATGACCTTGTGGAGAGATTAATGCTATCAGAAAGGAATCTAAGGGGAGTCTGACCCCTGGTGTCCATGTTCAGCAAGTGTCCATCCCCTTCCAGAAGATGCTGTGTTCCAAGCACCATGTTGGAAGCCAACTGTAGCATCATCTGACAATTGAGCCTCTGACAACTGGGCCATGAACTAATCTCCATTTTCAAGGCAACAAAACACAAGTTTCTCTTGTTAATATAGTGTCTAGCTTCTGGTATTTTGTTATAGTCATACCAATGGACTAAGACGACAAAGATGGGTCCCAGAGCCATGGGGTACACTGTGGAGGCTCTCCTAAATATCTAACAATGTGCAAGTGGATTTGGAATGCATACAGGGCCCAAGCTATTAGGCACTGGGTTCTGTGAGAATAAAGTGGTAGGGAGGGAAAACAAATGTGTTCTCAGCAGATGTAGTCAGGACTTAAAATCAGCTGAAATGGACCCTCAGTTAGACATCCTGAGCAAAGTGTGAGAAAGAAACAAGAGGAAAGGCCAGCCTTGCTGTGAACTTGCAACGATGCTGGGTGAATTCTGTCCCTCTCCTCGGATGCTGTAGAAGGCAGAATGTGTGGGGTAATGCTCTGGAATCAGGCAGGAGAAATCTCTCCAGGCAGCAAAGGTTCAGGAACCTATGTGGCTTCTCTGAACAGCTTCTTGTAAAATGCAAGAAGAGAGGAATGATCAAATGATCTGAAGCCTAGAATTTACACTCAGGAGGGAATGAGCATGGAAACATCTGGAAAGTTCAGAGACAGTCCATGTAAAGAGACATAAAAGCATGTTCAAGCTGAGCACTAGTGGCTCATACTTGTAATCCTAGCTACTCAGGGAAGCTGAGATCTGAGGATCACAGTTCAAAGCAAGTCTGGGTATACAAATCTATGAGACTCTTAGCTTCATCTAATAAGCCAAAAAGCAAAGCCAGAAGTGGAGATGTGGAAGTGGCACTGTAGCTCAAGTTGTAGAGTGCTAGCCTCGAGCTGAAGAGCTGAGGGACAGCACCCAGGCCCGAGTTCAAGCCCCACGACTGACAAAAAAAATTGCTTCAGAAGTGGAGATGTGGCCCAAGTGTTAGAGCACCAGTCCTGATCATAAAAGCTAAACAAGAGCTCAAAGTCCTCAGTTCAAGTCTTAGTACCCATGCAAAGAGCCAGAAAGGGGGGTGTGGCTCCAGTGGCAGAGCACCAGCCTTGAGCGAAACAGCTAAATGAGAGCACCAAGTCTTGAGTTCAAGCCCCAAGACCAGCATGCACACATGCGTGGATACAAGTGTGCGTGCACACACACACACACACACACACACACACACACACACACACACACTCACACACACACACACATACACATACATACACAAATGTGCTGAGAAAAGCAAAGTTGTAACCAAGTAACCATATGGAGATCAGCAAAAGATAGAAACAAGCTTCTAGAAGGCATGCCAGAGATTTCTAGGGTTACCTATCCCCTCACAGGCTCAGAGTACCTGTGGGACATACTGGGCTCATTACCCAGAGTTTTTCTAGTTTCTGATCCCCACTTTCTGCCACAGAACTCCTCTGCCATACTCCCAGCTCTGGCTCCAAGGGCCAAGATTTGCCTCAGGCCACCACAACGCAAGCCTTGTTTATAAAATGTCCACATACAGTGAATTCCAAGGCAATCTGAAGGTAGGAGCTATGGAGGCATGGCTTCGTCTGGCCAGATTTCAAAGGATGCTTGCAAAAGCCTTGAGGACCAGGCAGGGTCCTACTTCAGGGACAGAGCTGCTATAGAGAGCAGGCTGTGACACTGGAGTCTTATCAAGATCTCTGCTAGGACAATATTGAGAGGACTGATGGAAAACCGGCTACACACACACACACACACACACACACACACACACACACACACACACAAACAAGCATAGAGCTTCAATGTACAGCCTCAACCTAAAGAAGTCATAGGCATGAAATTTCAGCATGAGCAGAAACTTGAGCATGACCAAGGAAAGTCTTCCTGAGGCCTTGAGTGTCCATGAAATGGAATTTCATTAAGATGACTCATCTCCAGCTTTGAGATTTAATGTTGCTTACTCTGTTGGATTTGGGAGACTTAATGGCTATTCCTTTCTTCTGTTCTATGTAGCCCTCTAGAAATGGGGATGTCTATTCTATGCCAATCCGCCGTTGTGTTTTAGAAATATACATTGGGTTCCGCTGGCATACAACCTCAGAAGGAGCATGATTTAAAGCTGGTCTGTATGTGACTTAGGTCATACTAGGGATTTTAGACTTTAAAGTTGATGCTGGAATAAGTGGCGAAATTTACTTTTTTGTGGGTGGAGGGATAGGGAATACTAGGATGAAGTTAATGTATCTATTTTGTTTTCTTGGGGGGTTTTTTTTGGTCATGGGGCATGAACTCTAGGTCCAGACACTGTCCCTCAGCTCTTCAGCTCAAGGCAAGCACTTTATCACTTGAGCCACAGCACCACTTTTGGTTTTCTGGTGGTTAATTGGAGATAAGAATTTCATGGACTTTCCTGCCTGCGCTGCCTTTGAACCATGATCCTCAGATCTCAGCTTTCTGAGTAGCCAGGATTGCAAGTGTGAGCCACTGGAGCCAGGTGAGTTAATGTGTTTTGCAAGTAGAAAAGACATGGTTTAGGGGCACAAATGAGTGCCATTGTATGAATGTCTGCCTTACAAAATATGTGTCTCCCTCTACCCTCCCCAGTGCACGGGTGGGGGGGAGAGGAGGCCGTCACCTGTTAGGAACCATTTGACCATAAAGGCTGCCATTATTAAGGGACATGACAGAGTAGAAAGTTATATGCTAGACAAAGAGACAGTCTAAGATTGAGGATTCATTTTAGCACTTTATTGTCCAACATTGAAATTAATATTTTATGTTTGTTTAACTTCATTTAGAGATATAATTGATTGCTGGCCACTAATATCTCATTTCTGTAATCCTAGCTACTCAAGAGGCTGAGACCTCTTGCTGTTCAAAGCCAGTCTGGACAGAAAAGACTGTGCAATTCTTATCTCCAATTAACCAGTAAAAAAAGGGCCAGAAGTGAGGCTGTGGCTCAAGTGGTAGAGCACCAGCTTTGAGAGTAAAAGACAAAGGACAGTGCCCAGGTCCTGAGTTCAAGTCTCATAACTGGCACCAGGAATAAACAAATTTTTTAAATGTCTTAAATATATAGTGATAGAAAAGCAAGAGGACAAGAGTGGGAAAAGAAAGAGGACAAGGCCAATGGGACTGGAGAAGAACATAGAGATTGCTAAGCATGAACTCCATTGTTTGAATGGGCAAACAAACAGCCAGGAGACAGAAACAAGGTCACAGAGCTGATGGAGATTCTAGTCTAGCCCATGCTGTCTCCCGTCTCAGTGCAACTGCATTATGGTCAGTTACAGTGCAACCCTGCTGTGCTCAGGACAAGCAGCAAGCCCTACCTCTTCTGTGTACATGCAGACTTCCAGGTTGTGTAGGTTAAGGACCTGGATGGTAAAGTGGATTTTCAGTTCCTGGGTGTCTGGAAAGGAACTCACCAAGGCTAAGTTTATTTCTGCAGAAGAATGCACCATCAGTCAAAAAGCTGGCAAGCAACCGCACAGAGCAGGCAGGCTGGCTGCTCCCTTTTTATCCCAGATCCAGGAGGCCCCACCCCTCTGCTCCCATTGGCTGAGATCAGGCTCATAATGTGGAAAGAGATGTAGATGTAATTAAAATTCAAGGAGCTTCTCAGGTGCTGAGGAAAAGGAAGTTTGTAAGTAAAGTGTACATAACAAGGGCCAAGCCACCTGGCCAAAGCAGGGACACTTCAGAAAAAAACACCTGTAAACCTAGCTACTCAGGAGGCTGAGATCTGAGGATCACAGTTCAAAGCAAGCCTGGACAGGAAAGTCAATGAGAATCTTTATCTCCAATAAACCACCAGAAAACCAGAAGTGGCGTTATGGCTCAAGTGGTAGAGCTCTCACCTTGAGCTGAAGAGCTCAGAGACAGCACCCAGGCTCAGAGTTAAAGACCCATAGTGGACAAAATGGAAAAAGAAAAGAAAAATCGCTCAATATTAACAGAAATGAAGAAAACTCCTTTGATAGAAAAGACTTTTTCTCACATTAGTGCTAATAGCACATGTCTCTAATTCTAGCCACTCAAGAGGCTGAGATCTGAGGATCAAGGTTGAAAACCAGCCAGGGCAGACAAATCCATGGAAAATTTCTCTCTAATTAACCAGAAAAAGGTCAAAATTGAAGGGGTCAGTCGAATGGTGGGTAAAGCACTAGTCTAGAGCAAAACAAGCTAAGCAAGAGCATGTGGTTCAGAGTTCAAGCCTCATTGCCAGCATAAGCATATTTCTTTGTCTGCACATTTAATAGATCTTTGGAGGAGAGAAGGGTGAAGGGCAAAGTCTGAGTTGCAAGTAGCCTGCTTCATGCTATAACAAAGCCTGATCCTTGGTCCTATGTGTGTGGATGTCCTTGAGCTGCAGGATGAAGTGGGCCACAATGGTCACCTGTGTGTACAGACGTGTGGTGCACGCCATAGGAAATGCATTGCTTCTGCCCTTCTACGTGATGTCTCTGCATTTCCAAAAGATCAGAAACAAAGGGAAGATGACAGGAGCAGAGAGAGAGAGAGAGAGAGAGAGAGAGAGAGAGAGAGAGAGAGAGAGAGAGAGAGAGAGAGAGAGAGAGAGAGAGAGAGAGAGAGAGAGGGGAAGAGCGAGCACTGCAGAAACAATGCCTGAGATGCAGAACATTAAAAGGCAAGTCATATAAACCAGCAAACCTGCACCACCACAGCCATAAAACACCCACGCCTGCCATCATACACAGCCATGCACCCCACCTGGCCGCACTGCTCCACATTCTGAACCAGGCTGTTCTAGAGCCCATGTTATAGTTCCATGGAGAGTGTGAACCCATACTTAGCCAGAACCTGATTGCTTTCCTCCTCCTCCTCCTCCCCTCCCTCCTCCTGCCACCCAGGGTAGGCCCCACATGCTGAGATGGGAAGGAAAGAGGAAAGCAGCCTTGGTCTGTCACCTTTATGATTTTCCTAGACAACAGGACAACAGCACTTGGAATTTCCTACCATCCATCTATCCTCTCTACCAACCACCTTCTCCCACCTGGGCCACATCCATTCTCACATGGCCAGGGCCTCCTCTGCCCACGAGCTGCTCCTCCCAGGTGCACTGCTATTTCTTCGGTCCTGACCCTTCTGCAGCTTCTTTCCCCAGCAGCTACCACAACCAAGCAGCACCCAGAAGACCTGGTTTTACTTAGCACTTAGGGACTGTCGTGAGCACCTTGCTGAGGGCTACACCTGCACTGCCTTCAGTAATGTATGACAGGTACTATGGTTCCAGTGCTGTAGCATTGACAATCAGTAAACCAAGACAGCTAGAAGGAGATCGAGGCGTGTAAGTGAATGGTCAGACTCTGTTCCCTTTTGTGCAGGTTTGCATTTTAACCAGAATCACAATTATCTTCTTTGGGGAAAAATAAATAAATAAGTAAATAAATCTTATGGTGGAATTTTTAATTTATACTAGTGAACTGACAAGGATCTATTGACCAAAGTGATCTCTCTGGGCTCCTTGAAAGCAGTGCTAGAACCATCTGAGCCCCAGGAAATATCTACTTCTTGCTGAATGGAGCCCCTGAACATCATCCTACAAAATTAAATTGGCCAAGATCCATTTGATCTTACAGAAACTGTTCTGGCTCCATTCATGGGGGTTGCAAGGTCAGCCATCCATTGTGGATCTAGAAGGGTCTAGAAGGTCTTTATCACAGGAATGTTATGAAGTGAGGAGTGGACATGAGGTGGTGGAATGGAGGGGTGTGGAACAGGTGACATGAAGGGCAGGCAGGCTCAGCCACTGGCTGGTTGTGTGTGTCACACTAAGCGAATAGCCTCACTCAATGAAACCTCTTTGCTTTCTCTGAAAAATTGTGAATCATAATGGTCTCCTCCCTCTGGAGGAGTCATGAGCATTGAACGAACTAGTGACTGAGAGTATGAGAACACCCTTTTGAAATTGTAAGGTTATATGTATATGTGTGTGTTTCTGAAGTGTATAGAGTTATTAAATTTTTTTGTCAGTCATGGGGCTTGAACTCTGTGCCTGGGTGCTGTCCCTCAGCTCTTCAGTTAAAGGCTAGCACTTACCACTTGAGCCACAGCCACTCTGGATTTTCTGGTGGTTAATTGGAGACAAGAGTCACGGACATTCCTGCTTTGACTGTCTTCAAACTGTGATCTTCAGATCTCAGCCTCCTGAGTAGCTCGGATTATAGTGGTGCCTGGCAGAAAATAAGTTTGTTTGTTTAAGAAAAGCATTTGCTCCTTTAGCCTAGAAATTCTAGCACTAAGAAATCACCCTGTAGAAAGAATCGCATGTGCTTTCATTACTGAGCTACCACTGTGCTATTTCAGATCCTTTTTAAAAGGCAAAAAAAAAAAAAACAAAAAAACAAAAACTAACCTGGAAACATCATAAACTGTCTAACTAGATAAATATATCATGGAGCTAGCTGGGTGCCTGTGGCTCATGCCTGTTTTCTGAGCTACTCAAGAGTGTAAGAAGTAAGACTCGTAGTTCCAAGCTAGCCAGAGCAGAAAAATTCTTGAGGCTTTTATCTCCAATTAATCACCAAAAAGCCAGATGTATAGCTCTGGCTTGAGTTGTGCTATGCCAGCATTGAGCAGAACAGTCAAGCAAAAGCTCATTCTCTGAGTTAAAGCCCTACTACCAGCACACACACACACATACACCCACATACACGAAAGAAAGACCCATGACCAGCAAAAAAAAAAAAAAAGAAGAAGAAGAAGAATCTCAGATTTGTCTGTCAAGGCTGGTTTTGAACCTTGATCCTCAGACCTCAGCTTCCTAAGTAGCTGGGATTACAGGTGTGAGCCAGCGGCACCTGGCCTAAACGTCCATCTTTCTTTTTCTATCATTTTTGTCAGTTGTGAGGTTTGAACTTAGAGCCTGAGTGCTGTACCTGAGCTTTTAGTCTCAAGTCTAGCACTCTACCACTTGAGACACAGCTCCACTTCCAGTTTTCTAGTGGTTAATTGGAGATAAGAGTCTCGTTGATTTTCCTGCCTGGTTTCCAACCACAATCCTCAGTAACTAGGATTATAGGTGGGAGCCACCATTGCCTAGCCTAAACGTGTTTTTGTTGTTGTTGGTGGTGGTGGTCATGGGGCTTGAACTCTGGGCCTGGACTCTGTACCTGAGCTCTTCAGCTCACAGCAAATGCTCTACCACTTGGGCCACAGTGCCACTTATGGATTTTTGCTGATTAATTGTAGATAAGAGTCTCTTGGACTTTCCTTCCTGGGGTGGCTTTGAATCATGATCCTCAGATCTCAGCCTACTGAGTAGCTAAGATTACAGGCATGTGCCCGGCCTAACCATTTCTTAATATGGGTCTTGGTAAAAACTATTCAAAGCCAAGTATGGTGGTATGTGCTGGTAATTAGGAGAATCAGAAGTTCCAGGCCAGTCTGGGCTATATAGTGAGACACTGTTTCAAAATCAAAACAAACATTAAGGAACAGTATATAGGTGAAACTATTCTTTTAGCCATCTTTGGAAAATACACCCAGCCACTTAGCAATGTGGGTTTCAGAGAAAGCACTAGTGATGGCAGCTTCATTTTGCTGTCTGAAGTGTCTGCCTGTTGAGGGGCTTGGATGGTGGTTGTCATGGTGGTGGTGGTGTGAGTTTGTGTGTGTGTGGTGTGTGTGTGTGTATGCGTGCGTGCGTGCGTGCGTGCGTGCATGCACACACTCATGCCAGTCCTGGGGGTTGAACAGAGTCTAGGTGCTGTCCCTGTTTTTTCACTCAAAGCTGTTACTCTACCATTTGAGCTCCATTTTTGCCTTTTTTGGGTTAATTGGAAATGTCACAGACTTTTCTACCTTGGCTGGCTTTAACCTGTGATCCTCATATCTCAGTCTCCTGAGTAGCAAGGTTAATAGATGGGAGCCACCAGCACCTGGCTTCCTCTCCTGTTCTTTTAAACAGGGTCTTGCTATGGAGTTCCAGGTGGCCTGGAACTTATAATTCTCCTGCTTCTGCCTTATGAATGCTGGGATTACAGACACACACCACCTTGCCTGGCTCTCTGTTCAGGAAGACATGTGATAAGCCTACCTGCCTGCCTGCCTCTCTGCCTGCCTTCTTTCCTTCCTTCCTTCCTTCCTTCCTTCCTTCCTTCCTTCCTTCCTTCCTTCCTTCCTTCCTTCCTTCCTTCCTATCTTCCTTTCTTCCTTTTTTCCTTCCTTCCTTCTCCTTTTACTTGGGGTCTTGTGCTCTTTCTGAGCCTTTTTGCTCAAGGCTGGTGCTCTACCACTTGATCCACAGCTCTGCTTCCTCTAGTTTACTGATTAATTGTGGATAAGTGTCTTTCAGGATTTTTCTGCCCAAGCTGGCTTTGAACTGCGATCCTCAGAGCCCAACCTCCTGAATAGTTAGGATTACAGGTATGAGCCACCAGCATCTCCAGGTTTTCTCAATAATTCATGGACTTGGTTGGAGGGCATTTCTTGGTAAATGTCTTATCTCCGTCCCGTGACCACCATAGCATAATTTTAAAAATTATTCTTTTTGTTTCTTTTCCTTTTTTTTTTTGTCTGCCCTCAGGCTTGGAGCCAAGGCCTGGGTGCTGTCTCCAGATGTCTTTTGTTCAAGGTGAGCATTCTACCACTTGAGCCACAGTACCACTTCTGGCTTTTTTTTTTGGTCAGTTGTGGGGCCTGAAATCTGGGTCTGGGCACTTTCCCTTGAGCTCTTCAGCTCAAGGCTGGCACTCTACCACTTGAGCCATAGCACCATTTCCAGCTTTCTCTGCTTATGTGTTGCTGAAGAATTGAACCCAGGTGAGCCACAGCACCACTTCTGGTTTTCTGGAAAATATGAGATAAGAGTCTTATGCACTTTCCTGCCTGGGCTGGCTTTGAACCGTGATCCTCAGATCTCAGCCTCCTGAGTAGCTAGGATTACAGGTGTGAGCCACGAGCACCCAGCTTTAATTTGGCTTTTTCAGGTAAGTTCTCATAGTTTTATCCAACTGATCTATGGACCGTGACCCTCCCATTACCTCCTCCCAAATAGCTGGGCTCCACCAGCAATACACCAGAACCTTTCCTAGAGCCCTTATCATTTTAGGTTTCCAATATAAGTTTTTGAAAATAACTGAAGCCCATTTATTTTAGATGTCTTCTTTAGTTCAAATTTCATACTGTTTACACGAGACTACCCTCAAATTTGCTATGCCGGCCAAGATATTTGTGGTGCCACATAGACAGCTTTCAGGCTATAATCTAAAACATATGTTGCACAACGGAATCTATTTCTTCATTGATGTCCTGAGCACAAGCAGACAGGCAAAGCAAATGCCTGACGATGTGCTTTCCCCTCATCTTGTTCCTGCCTGGGTCAGCATCTGACCTTCAGCATATACAGGCTCCCCACAGTCTGCACAGCAGCATTGCTTCCTGGTCCTGCCTGTGGCCCCTTTGCCATAGCAGAACTAACTTGTAGCTTAAAGTCCAAAACCTGCCCAGGAACTCATCTCATAGAGGAGTTACCAGTAGGAGTCAGGGTAGGGTAGACCATGTTTCCTGAGTATATAATGGCTGCTGCTAATATTCTTTCTCGAAGAGGATGCTATAATATTGCTGTGAGAGTAGAGCCTCTACATTTGCGGAAGTAGGATGTAGTTAGAAAAAAAAGGGGAGGAAAAGAACTCAGGATTTAATAGATAAAAAGTGAATGTAAATGTGGGAAGGTAGCTCAGTGGTAGAGTGCTTGCCTTGCATGCATGAGGCCGTGGGTTTGATTCCTCAGTACTACATAAGCAGACAACGCCAGAAGTGGCTCAAGTGGTACAGCGTTAGTCTTGAGCTGAAGAGCTGAGGGACAGCGCCCAGGCCCAGAGTTCAGGCCCCACAACCAAAAAAAAAAGTGAATATAATTTCCTTTTACTGAACTTGTACACTAATGACCTGGGGCAAAACTTAACCGCTCTGCTTTGCTTTCTCTGTTTAGCAATTGGTGACTTTTGATTCACAATGAAACTGCAGAGCATCAGTGAAATAATGGATGAGAAAGCTGCGTGCACATTCAGAGTGCAGCAGGGTAGCGTGCACATTCAGAGTGCAGCAGGGTAGCATGCATTCATTCAGAATTCCGGAAGTATACAGAACATAAGAACTTTCACTTTTACTTGTGCATACTCAAGGAAATGATCCTCAGTTAAGATTTTTTTTAATCAAAAGACATTCTGAAAGAGTCAGGAAAATATTGAGGAAATATAGAGACAAGAGGCAGTGGGGGATGGGGATTTAGCTTAGTGGAAGTGCACTTGCCTAACAGTAAGGTCTTCAGCTCTGAAAGAAGGAAGTGGTTTGATTGTCTTTCCCTGGATGTCAGCTTCTTGCTCCCCCTCAGGGGTAAGTAGCTCCATGGTACCCCAGCCTTGCTTTGCAGAATTTCCACACATAGTGTATGCAGTGTGAACCTGTGTTGAGTCAACTTCATCTTAGAATTCTTCTATGCATCAGGACATAGGGTATTGTTAGCTATGTGCTTACATAAGTCAGCTTTCTTAATCCCAGAGAGGTCAGCAGATCAGAGACTGCTTTTGAAAAATGCTCTTGACATATGAGGATTCTAAGATACTCACATGTATTGATCCTACCAAAATGTTGTCCCTGCACAGAAATCAAAAGGGACATCATTCTGTGGGCACCTGCGAGGTTTCCCATTTGGTTTCTCCCTAGCTCTCAGTGGGCAGTCCACAATCTGGTGACAAAAAGACTAGTGGTAATTCGTGACAGAATCCTGAGCAAGCAGCCCCATTAAAGAGTAATGCAGCCCATGTCTTCCCTGGGTCTTTCAAGCACACACTTCCCTGGGAAGAGCTTCTGTCTTCAGTCAAAGGAATGCCCTTTCTGTTTCAAGTATCATCCAAAGCCGCATTAATGAAACTGTGGTGGTGTCTGAAGACTATTCACTGATTGAATATAGATTTGCATGGCTACGACGTACCAAGCAATGTTCTAAAAAGACTGTGGTGGGAACCGAGTGTGCACACCAAACACAGACATACACATGCATGCACATACATACACATGTGTGTGCAGTAAATCCACAGAAGTGAATATACAGTAATTGGTCATGAGAAGTGCTAAGGGAAAGGAAGTAAAGAAGAATCAAAACAACAGTTGAAAGGGGTGATATTGATGAAGATATATTGTATTCCTAAACTGCTGAGTTAGATAGCAACTCCTTTGTATAACTCCTTAAAGATAATAAATAAAAGAATACATTGCTTTTAAAAGTAAAAGCAAAGAGTTGCCTGGTACTGTTATCTCACCCCTGTACTCCTGACAACTCATGAGGCTGAGATCTAAGGATCCCGGTTCAAAGTCCTTGACAGATAAAGTCAATGAGACTCAAAGGACTAAGCATCATCCATAAACAAAAGAGCCAAACAAGAGCAAGAGGCCATAAGTTCAAGACTCAGCTCAAGTACAAAAAAGGGGAAGAAAAAGCAGGGAGGGAAGGGAAGAAAGGAAGGAGTGAGCACTTATAAAAGGCGAGTTTACAGAAAAAAAAATAAGATATTAAGTGTGTATTCATGTGGTTCCTTTATGGTGGATATAGTAATTACCATAATTGCTATAATCTTTACAGAAGATAGACCAACTAACTAATGTGACAAATAAGCAGAAGGCAGGCTAATGATAGTAAGTTATATATATTGATCATTAGATATTATACCAAACAATTCACCATTTATCCCCTGGACTATGGGGAAGAGCTAACACTCTACTGAGAACAAGGAAACTGTACAGCCTGGAGTTACCAGTCAGTGACAGAGCCCAATACCACTCAGGGTTTCTAAAAGTCGCCTTTGGCTACAAACTCAGGGTCACTATCAGACAGATCTATCCCTCTAAGAAAGGTAAGGAGGTTCTTATTTTCAACCAGACTTGTAAAGAGATTTTCAAAATTTAATCTATCTTTTTGCTTCAGACTATAGGGAATCATTTGGGGAGCAAGCACCCAGCATTCCACAGCTCTTAACTCTTCCTTGTACCTCTGTGTCTAAGACAAAAGAAGCAATTACAATTTATGAAGACAAGAAAGGCAAGACAAACCTGTGAAATGACTCAAGTATGAGTTCAGGGGAAAAGACGCTCAGGCTCCTTAGACCAAGGTTACTATCAAAGATTCGGGGAGAACCTAAACCAAGCCTGTCCTGTATGCTCTGCACAAGTCAGCCTGGATGGCAAACCCAGGAGCAAAAACTGCCGAGGTCCTAGGGAATGTCAAGTGAGTGGAAGTCAGGAGAGCAACAGGAAAGCTTGCCCCTCAGCAGCAGAGAAGAGCAAAGCAAAGCTCTCAAATTCCACCCTAGGCCCAGGCAATTTAATTATATTTTAATTATTTATAACTTGCTGTATTCCAGAACTGCTCTGATAAACTAGGTGTAGGAGAGAACGGGAAAGTAGAAAGGTATGGATAGCAGCATACAATGGAGACAGGAATGGAGTTAATACAGAAATGCACAATTAGTACCACAAAATGACCTCTGTATTCCAAGGGGAGGTGGGATAGGGTAGGAATTTCGCTTGACACTGGCTTCTAGCCAATCAAACCATGATACAGATCACAGAGTCCAGAAGAGAAAATAGCTTGCTGTCTTCATACACAAAGCATTGTTACACCATGCCTCCACTCCCCACAAAGCAATCCCTCCCAAATGTGACCACAGTGGAGAAGGATATCCGTCCTCTACTATGAAGGGAAGACAGGATGCAGTGGACAGAACACGAGTCCTTCTCTAGATGGATGATCATGTGTTGGAGACCTGAAACCTGCCTGAGAATGCTCTGGCCTTTTTCAAACACCTGATTAAGCCATGACAAATAGCCGTTCTTGGGAATTCCAAGGTGTACATTTAAATTACTTCCTAAAACAGGCTGGGCCAATTACCGAAACCGGTGGACCAAAAAGACCCTGCCCTGACTTCACCGTAAAGAAATTTCCGTCCGCCCCTCCCTTCCATACAGTACTTCCCCTTCTTTCCTTATAAAAGCCTAAGTTTCTTTGCCAATATATGAGACCTTGACGCGACTCAGACTGACCCTGTATTTCTTTATGCGCTTGGTCTCGATCCTCTCTCGCCCCCCTTGGTTCTTTTAGGAGGTGCCCTCTCGGATCCCCCACCAAATTACCTGGCCTGCTGGACCGGTCAAGTGGCGCCCAACGTGGGGCCCGAGACACGGTGACCTACCGGACAGCGGACAAACAAGGAGCTCCTGACACGCGAGGTAGAGACGTCCGGACCGCATCTCTCGTCCACCCCGGAAAGGTCTTGAGGTAAAGATTGCTGTCAACTAACCATGGGAGAGAGTCTGTCTAAAGAAGGTCTTTTCTTTAAGGAAATGAAAAGTAGTCTTAGGGAGAGAGGAATTAGAGTTAAGTAAAAGGACTTGCATAATTTTTTTTTGTTTTGTGGAGGAAAAATGTCCATGGTTAGTATTACATGGGCCAGGAATTCACCCTCTTACATGGAATAAAGTGGGAAAGGACATTAACAAACTCCTCAGGGACGGAGAGAAGGTTCCTGAAGCCTTTTTTAGTTTTTATGGGGTCATTAGGGACATCTTGAAGGATGTGGAGGGAGATAGACAATTTTCTCATCTTTTAGCTCTTGCAGAGGATGCCCTTTCCTGTCCCTCGGCTGAGCATGAGTCTTGCTCTAAGGACATTTTGCCACCCGCCCCCCTAACAAATGAGACTCAGTCACAAAAGGGGACGTCAAGACCGGAGGAGGCGGCCGATACTGTGGCTTTGCCCTCCCCATCCCTTATTGATGAGCCTATCCCCACTAAGTTGCCCCCCCTTTATTGAGGCCATCTCCTCCAAATAAATCATTAAAAAATAAGGCACTCTATCCTGTAATTCCTCAAAATGTCCCTGACGATGATTGGCTTGGCCCTTCACAGCAGGCCAGCCTCGAGACGGAGGCTGCCAAATATGAGGAGGAAAAATACGGGCCCCACCCTCAATATCAGTCCCAAGTTTTTATAGCAGACCGGGGACATCCCAGACAACTCCACTGGCCCTCTCCACCCCTATATGGGCCATGTCCCCCCAGCGCTCCAAGCACCCCCCCAAACGATTCAGTTCCTCTTACCCAGATTCCAGGGGTAGAAGGACTCTTAAAAACTAAAGACTCCCTGTTAAGACAGGTCTCCTCTTTAAAAGATGTCCTTTCCATAAAAAGGGAATTAAGAGATCTCACCCAACAAATACAGGAATTACAGACTGACCTTACAGGAGAAGCTGGCTTTGTTTTGCCTTGTGTGGGTTCCTTAGCCAGAGCACAGGCCAGGCCAAGGTTAAGTAAAAGTAATAAGACACCAACTTCGGTGTCACTCTCTTTTCCAGTAATGGCCCGCTCTGGTACTCAGGGGAATCAGGCAGACACCACCCAGGGTGATAACTCAGAGGATGAAGATGCTGAACAAGGGACCTCGGCCTCTGAGGGAGAGGGGGAGGAATTAGAGGAGGAATGAGGGGGAGGTAATGTGGGCTAGGCCATATATAAAAAATTAAAAATTAAACATCTAAAAGACTTACATTCAGCAGTAAAAAATTATGGTATTAATGCACCCTTCACCCTTTCTATACTTGAAGGACTGGGCCAAGGAGGCAGCCTGCTGCCTCACGAGTGGGTTAAAGTGGTTCAGTCAGTCCTGACTAGAAGCCAGTTCTTAACCTGGAAGGCTGAATTTATAGATAAGGCAGAGGCTCAGGCTATCATAAACAAAAAACATGTTCAGATGGCCATTACCATCTGAAGTTGCTTCTTTTTCTGTTTGCAGTCCTTCGACTGCCACACAGCGCCTGTCTGGTTTCCTGTTTCTGTTTAGTGTTAATTGTCTCTGTTGTCTGTCTTGTTGTCCTTAAAGGGAAGGGGCGGCAACTAACAACCCCCTTAAGTCTGACTTTAGATCACTGGAAAAAAGTTACAGCACGAGCCCAGATTGTCAGGTTTTAGGAACTTGCTTGTTTGTCAATTATGAAATTGCCACTGACCACCTGCGAGTGGCCCCAGTTAGATCTCAGCCTTGGGCCTTGGTTCAGGGGCTCTGAGCGTGGGGGAGAACCTGTCAGTCTGAGGTGAGTAGGGGTGTTGAGTCCCCTAGTAAGTAAATGGTGGTGAGATGTCGCCCCATTAACTGAGACCTGATTTTGTCTTTGTGGCCACTTGTTTGTCTTGTTTAGTGTGTGTGTTCGTTTTATGTTTTCTGAAGTAGGGAAGATTTGGGAGACTATGGCAGGCTCACTCAGCAGACTCTGGATTCAGCTTGCTGAATGAGAACAGCACAGTGATTCAAAAGACTAATTAGTGAATTGCCTTGCTAGATAAGCAAACTCTGGGAAAATGAAGCCCAACAAAGTTACCTGGTTTAAAAGAAATACTGTCTTAAATTTTTGTTTAAAAACTTTAAAAGGTGTACGTACAACTGATTTTGATTTTTGCGCGCTTTAAGATCTGTGTGAGTGTTTTGTGTGTGTCTGTGAACGTGTTCAAAGATAAAAATTGTCAGCATGCTGTAACAATTGGGTGAGTTTAAATTTAAAATTCAAAAAGTTATGAGGTTTGGACATTGACAAAAAAAATCTTCGCATTGTTTTAAATGGCTTTTGTAAAGATTCTTTAACTTGCAAATTAGAAAATCTGGTATTTAAAACTAATATTTTAAAATGCATAAGACATTTTATACTGTAATCAAGTTGCCTGGCTTAACAAAAATGCATTGGCTGTTTGGGATCTAGTTCCCTTGGCTAAAATTTGGGGATAAGTATTAGAAATTTAAATGTAAAGGTTAGTTTAACACTGTCAATGATGTTACTTGTTCTGTCAGTCTAAAAACTGTGTATTTCATTCGAGAACCAAGAGAAGAGATGGGGAAAAACTTAGAAGCCAACAGAAGACCTATCTTTAGGGGTGAGGGGTGAACAAGCAGAAGTGCAGTTCAGCTTGTCATGCATGGTGGAACAGGCCCTGGGAGGAGTCCACGCATGGTAAAAGAGGGCAAGCTGAGGCAAACGCAGTTCATCTGACCCTAAAGAGTCAGATTGGGTGTGTGGCCATTCCATAGAAGGGGCTGGGTGGCCCATCTTTGTTCTCTCTTTTCTCTGCAGATAGACACTGAAAACATGATGGTTAAAATGAGTGATGTGATGATCTGATTAGTATTGCTAAAACCTCCCCTTGGACGTGTTAACATTAAAATTAGGAAGGCATTAAAAGAGGGCTAAAAAGTTATTTATATAATGTGGCTTACTTTCACTTTTGTTCCACAATTAGGATGCTTTTAAAAGTTATAAAGGTGTTAAGTTTAGCTTCGTGATATAGTGAAGGTGACTGTAATTCTTGCATTAAGGAAAAATTGTCATTTGAGTTTAAAAATCTTAATGTGTGTCTGTTTTAAAACAAGAGGCAATGAGTGACACTTGGCCTCAAGATTTCAAGGGATCTTTTCAAAATGCAAATAAAAACTAAAGTATAAAATATTAAAGGTAATTAATAAGAGTTTTAAAAAATAGAAATGGATTTTTGGATATAAAGTTTAAATGTAAAATTGTTTTTAACATTGGCCTCAATGTGCACAAAGGAAAAATTAGGATTACCAAAATAATTGCTATTCTAGTTTGCTCTTATAGATTTTTTTTAACAGTTTCCAGCAAGCTCAGAGCAAAGCACAGAGGATTCTTACAAGCTTGTTAGATGTAACTTTGGCTTTTAATAAGTTTCAGGTAAGAGCATTCTTAAAAGCTACTTCTATGTTGACCACCTTGTTGCTTTTAATTGGAGTAAAATGGCCTTTTGTAAGACTCATTGATCTGCAAACTGGTTCAAAGCCAGCCCGGGCACAAAAAGGTTCCTGTGAGACTGTCACCTCTATTCAGCCAGCAGAGTACTAGCCCTGGACTAAAGAGTCAGGGGACAGTACTCAAGCCCCAAGCTCGAGACTCACAGTGGCAGAGTACTAGCCCTGGACTGAAGAGTTAGGGGACAGCATTCAAGCCCTGAGTCTGGGACTCAAAGTGGCAGAGTGCTAGCCTTGAGCTGTAGAGCTGAGGGACAGTGCTCAGGCCCCGAGTTCAAGTCCAGCGACCAGCTAAAGGGAAATGCCAATGAGGCATTTATCCCAATGTGGAGAAGACACTCCTGGGACGAAAGCAATGGAGGAGCATCCAGAGGCAGTAAAGCCACTGCTTGGATGGCAGAAATGTCAGATCCTAGAGTCATTTGTGCGTGGCCCTTCAAAACAGGTCAAAGCCAGGAGGTCATAGGAAGATAGTTTGGAAGCATGCCTAATGTTCATGACTACCTTGTAAGGGACAAGAACTTGCCAGTCCTCTGTGATAGTGAAAAGCTAATGTTATAAAATGTGGGGGATAGTTTAAATCTCAACCCCTTTATGTACCAAAAGCTCTAATTGGCAGTAATATTGAAATATTGAGCTGACACCAGCTACATGAAATTCATCTGCTCAGGAAAAAGTTTGTAAACCTGAGAGTGTGTTTCTATTGATATCTGTCTAAAGGCCTGCAAAGGTAACTTAAGCATCTTAGGCATTGTTGGGATCATTAGAGGTCACATTCCTAAGCCATCTAGGAAGATGCTTTTGCAAAGTAGAGTGCTAAACAAGCTACACTGCTGTAGCCAGAGAAAAGGTCTGTGCAGTTGTCAAAAGTTAAAATATTGTTCTTAATGACATCTAACCCTGATGGCTTCTTTGTAAAATAGGCTAAGGTTATAAGTTCCTGGCTAGGTAAGATCAATGCCCCTAAAGTCAGCTTGAAGAAGTTACAGAAAATGGACCTTCGCCCTTCTACCCCCAATTTAAGATCAAGGGTCCAGAGTCAGTTTTGGAAAAATGAGGCAAGATAGATAAAAAAAAAAAAAGGCACAAAGAATAGTGTTAACTGTTGTAGGTGTTCAAGGTGTGAAGACTGCATCTGTCAGAGATGGCTACAAGACTAAGCCTTCTGAGCCTTCTGTGTCTATTTTACAAAAATATCTGGTTAGTAAAAAAAAAAAAAAAAAGAGTTGTGATTTTGGTAAATTGTCCTGGGCTATTGTTTAAAGATCTTAAAAACCAGCAGGATCAAAGCCTGCCAAGCCTATGCAATGTATCCTTAACCAGTCTCTGTAGGAATTTACAGCCCAGCATGAGGTGTGACAGTCCCTTGGAGCCACTGAGAGACCCTGCTGTTGCTGCTGCTGCTGCTGCTGCATACCCTAATGGGTAAAGTTCAACGATGGCCTGACAGCCACCTGCAGAAACTCCTGCCTGATTCCATCACCTGAGTCGGCTTCCTGGTTGACTGCTGCTAAATCTAAGATATTGTGGGACATTCTTTTGGGTGATATCCAGAAACCCTCTATTCCCACAGTGGATACTGGGGACAAGAATATCACTGGCTTGCTTGCCTTAGGCACTTCAGTTCATAGTGACTGGAAATCCACTCTATGGTCACAGCCTAGTTTGGCTCTGGTATGGTAATAACCTGAGTGTGTTATCAGTGGAGGTAATACTCTTAGCCTTAAAATCTAGCAAGCTTCTGCATCACAGTGGTGCCTTAAGGCTGTTCTAAGATAAAGGTTCCACAAGCCAAAGGAAAATTGGGCAGTTTTAAACTACAGCCACGAAGATGCTCAAAAAATCGTAAAAAAAGAGGGTAGTAAAGAAAGCCTTGAAAAAAAAATGTAAGGGGCTCTGGTACTGTTATTTTTGTTACAATCGGACCTTGTATACTCAACAGACTGGTGTCTTTTGTAAAAGAAAAAGATCAGCGCAGTCCTTCTATTAGTTCTGAGATCCAAATACCAAGCATTGAGAACAACTGACACCCCACAAGATAATATAGAGACACCCCTACGACTGAGATAAGAACCCCCTAAATTTTAAGATTAAAATTAGCCCAAAGAAAAATGGGGGAATAAAAGATTAAAAATTAGAGTTACATTTTACAATTGCTAACTGCTGGTTTTGCTTCTGTAAACTTGTTTGCGCTAGCACTGACCCTTCCCCTCCCTGGAGATATATAAAAAGTTTCAGAGTCTAGATGTTGGCCCTGGGACAAGCTCTGTAGTCGTAATTAAAGGGCTAACAAGTAAATTCCCCAAATGGCTAAATGGGACCCAAGATAAGAAACAAGGAGTATGTTCCTCCGCATTCCTGTGTAAAAACTCCCGATTTAGGGGGCTCAAGATAAGGGCCATTTGATGAGCCCAGCAGACTAGGCCAAGTGTTAATCACAAGCCTGTAACACTGTAGATTCCCTAACCCTTACCTCCCAGAGTGACTACCTCAGTTTGATCATCCACGCTAATTGTTTTATTGCAAAGAGTGTTATAAACTTCCCCAGGTAGTATGACATTGATGTTGGGATATCCTCCTTTTCCCTGTGCAACAATGTTATTAATGTTTCTGCCTCCCTATACTCACAACAGAGCCAGGTTTTTGTTTGTGGCAATAATATGGCCTACACTGTACTTCCACAAAATTGGACAGGGCTCTGTATTCCAGCTATTTTGCTCCCAGACATTGACTTGATTTCCGGAGATGAGCCAGTACCCATTCCTGCCTTTGATTATTTTGTTCCCTGACATAAAGGGGTGGTACAATTTATTCCCCTACTGATAGGATTTGGAGTGGCTGGTACTTTAGGCACTGGGACTGCAGGATTAGCCACTGCTGTCTCCTCATACTCCAAGCTTTCACAACAATTAGCTGATGATATTACTAAAGTTTATCAGTCTGTTAAAGATCTTCAGGATCAGTTAGATTCATTAGCTGAGGTGGCTTTACAAAATCGCAGAGGTTTAGATCTTTTAACTGCTGACAGAGGTGGCATTTGCTTAACTTTACAGGAAAAGTGCTGTTTTTATGCCAATAAGTCTGGCATTGTAAGAGATTGAGTTAGAAAACATCAGGAGGAGATTGAAAGATGGCGACATGAGTTTTTGAGCGCCCTATTTGGGCTGCTTGGGGGGGGACTTTTACCCTATGTTCTTCCCCTCCTGGGTCCCCTTGTTGGATTACTTTTGCTTATTTCCTTTGGCCCTTGGGCTTTTCAATGGCTAACTCAGTTTATTAAAAACCAGATCGATCTGACCCTTACCAAAACCGTTTCAGTACACTACCATTGAGTGGAAACCCAAGAACAGGCTGTTGAGGCAGAGCAAGGGCTCAGGTTCAGTGCCTCACAGTCCCGACCTCCCCCCCACCCCCCGGGCTAGCTAGAGAGTACTCAATGACGGGATTAGTATGGGGCCTGCGCTGGAGGCACAATGTACAGAGGTCGTCGAGACCTGCTCAACATGGCACGTTGCCAGAAGCAGGAGGCACCGCATATAGCCTAAGACAGTGGTTCTCTCAGCCGGGCCAAAAGTCAACTCTGGCCATTTTAATAAAAGGAGGGGGAATTGTTGGAGACCTGAAACCTGCCTGAGAATGCTCTGGCCTTTTTCAAACACCTGATTAAGCCATGACAAATAGCCGTTCTTGGAAATTCCAAGGTGTACATTTAGATTACTTCCTAAAACAGGCTGGGCCGGTCAATTACCGAAACCGGTGGACCAAAAAGACCCTGCCCTGACTTCACCGTAAAGAAATTTCCGTCCGCCCCTCCCTTCCATACAGTACTTCCCCTTCTTTCCTTATAAAAACCTAAGTTTCTTTGCCAATAAATGAGACCTTGACGCGACTCAGACTGACTCTGTCTTTCTTTATGCGCTTGGTCTCGATCCTCTCTCGCCCCCCTTGGTTCTTTTAGGAGGTGCCCTCTCGGATCCCCCACCAAATTACCTGGCCTGCTGGACAGGTCAATCATGCTCGTTATACTTAGAACTTTGTATGTAGATCTTTTCCCAGGCCAGGACTATGCAGGAGGCTTTGCCCTCAAGACTCAGGCAGTGGGGTGCAGTTAGAAGCCCCCAGTCAGCCACATGACCACAAAGGTGGACAGTTGCTGCTAAGCTGTGAGGTTCAGTGGATAGCGGGTATCTCATGCATTTATGACTTCCGATGCTTTCAACTTATAGTGTGTTTATTGTAACAGTAAATCCATTTGTGAGCTAACCGAATATCCCCGTTCCCAAACTGCCTTCTCTGTATCTGAAAATAACTCACTCATGTTTTCTCTTCCTACTCCTCTTCTGCTTCCTCTCTTTTCTACTTCTTCCTCTTCTTCTAATATTCCTCTTCCTTTCCTCCTCTTCTCCCTCCTTTCCATCTCTTCTTCCTCCTCCTCCTCCCTTTCTCCTCTTCCTCCTCCTCCCGCTGCTGCTTCTCCTCCTCCTCTTCCTCCGTCTTTTCCTTTCCTTCCTCCTCTTCCTCCTCCTCCTCCTTCTACTTCTCTTGCAGTGTAGGAGATTGAATTCAGGGTCTCATGTTTGCTGGGTAAGACCTCTATCACTTGAGCCACACCCCCAATTCCTTTTGCTTTTAGTTTCTTTTATTAGATAAGGTCTCTTCTTTTGCCCAGGCTGACTGTAGATCCTAATCCTCCAACCTTCACCTGCCAAGTAGCTTGGATTACAGGCATGTGTCATGATACATGGTGAATTAGTGGGTTTTCTCATCCAGATCTTACCAATGAAGGCAGAAAGCATGTGTCTTCTTTTCCATAGTGGCCACGGCATGCAGCTGGTACCAGCAGTAACAAGAACTTAACAAATATTCATTAGACCATGACGAGACAAAAAACAGATTCAAAACACAAAAGATAAGGCTGTGATGAGCACTGGCCCAGTGATGGTGGCCAGCTTACCCAGGATGAGGCTCTGAGGTCAAACCCAAGGCCTGTCCACACTGCTCTCACTCTGCTCCAAGGATTCTGTCATGTTTAGCTGATTGACCTTCCTCCTGGAACTAAAGCATACCATCCACATCCTCAACTGGAACCAACAAGAGCTGGAAATTAAGCTTAACTCTACACTCATTCAAGTTTCAAAGCCAAATTCTAGAAAGCTCTGATCTTTTTATTTTTTAAGTAGGTAGCCTGGATCTAGGCTTCTTTTCTACCTGAATATTTTAGAAGAGTTCAATAGATCAGTTCAACATTCATTTATCTTGGACTGTCATTTTTATCTATCTTTTATACAGGTTTATACAATTCAAAGGAATTATAATGCTCATATTATTTCCTCATTGGTTAATAAATCATTAAGAAGTTAGTTTGACGGGACTTTTTAAGATGGGGGGATCAACCTTTATTGAAGTTGTTAAAAGCAGATTTTCCTCTTAAACACTGAGGTAAGTTTTTATTCAGTTTTGTTTTGTTTTGTTTTGTTTTTACAGAGTGAAACCTAAATATACAAACACACCATTGCCTCCTAATTTCTATTGTTTGAAGTCTTTGATTAAATACAATTCCCTGTATAGCTTATCTGAGTTCCCACGGGTAGTACCTAAGATTGCATTGACCATTCAAAGCCATTCAGCAAGTAAGATATGAAAAGCCTGGGACACTTTGCAGCAAATAGTGAAAGAGCATTCAAAGTTTTGGTCCTCCACAGCCACAAAGAGATGTAGGGTATACTTACAGAATGGCTGAGTCTACTCCCTGCAGGCTATACCCATCATGGTGGCCTTTCCTCCCACCTTGATAAAGATCTTTCACCTCACAAGTGGCTCCAGAACTCAGGTAATGAATCTTTGAAACGAAGTTGTTTGGAGACAATAACTATTATCTTCTAGGAGTCAACAAACTAGCTGTCAGCCAGCCTTACATTTGGATACTCGTGAAAAGACATAATATGACAGTTCACCAGTTTGTGTGATAAGAGGAAACTAACTTACAGCAAACAGTCCATGCCAGTTAAGAAGTCACTGGCACTATCAGACAGAGGGAGCAGAAGAGCCTAAATCATTGTCAATGATCAGTTTCCACTGTGCACTTTCTCACCCTCATTTTGCTCATGAGCTATAAACAGGGAAACTTCTGCAAGTGAACCAGTCAGCAACCATCCCAAAGCCTCAGAATGGAGGAGAAGAGAACTGATCTAATACATTCCAACAATAAATTCCTACGTGTGTTACTCCAAACCCATGCCAAATCGATCCATTTCATGAGGGCATAATCTGTAAAAGATTTCCACGGTTGAATGTTTCAACTCAGTACTTTTGCTGCTCTGACACTGAGACTTGTCCCGTTGTAACATAAGATGGCCATGTACAGAGAACAAGGTCTGGAGCTCAGGCCGCCTGGCCCTCCTCTGTTCACTACTCAGGGTTGAATCTTCTGTACCTTATTCTCTGAATCAGGAAATCAGGAGCGGAACCTCTCTTCTGAAGTTGTGTTTAATCACATATGTGCACACATGAACACATGCCAACACACACACACACACACACACACACACACACACACACACACACACTGCTCTAAAGAGTATGTACAGTTTGCCTACTTAAGAAATAATTGATAAACACTCTTGAATCCCCCAAAAGGAGTATAGTGAAGTATCCCCCAAATGAAAGGTACAAGGAAAGAAGTTTCTAGAAGCAAAAGAAGAGCCTATTGATTAAAAAATTTATGATCAAACTAAAGGGAAGGAACCAAGGACAGCCAGAAAGGAAACCCACAGTTCATAGAAAATGAAGAGTGTAAGCCACAGAATCAGAGAAGAGAATGTAGCAAAGGGCAGGGGGGTTGGCTGAGTGGTTGAAACTTCTAGAATGAAAGGTTCTGGATAAGAATGGAGCCTGGCATGGACTCAAGCTCCAGGCATACCCCAGGCATTGGTGGAGGCATAGGATTCCCTAGAGAAGACAATCTGGTTGGACATAACCCGTTGTTCTCTGAGAGAGAGAGAAGCTCCAATATGAGCAGCAGTGCTCACCACAGTGACCCAGGGCCCAGTGGCAGGATGCCTGCCCCATGCCCTGACAATTCCCACCTAGGAGTGTGTCTGCCCTGCCTCGGGGCCAGTTCAGGCCTGCCATTGTACACAACAGCCCTTGTTTCCTCCTCTAACAAGCAGCTCAATATCCAACCTCCATGGGAACCTAGTCCTAGAGGCACACCTAGTCCTAGAGGCACAGGCACAATGGAGGGGAAGGCTGCCCAGGCAAGCATTTGGAAAGGAGCTGAGATCACAGCAGGCAAATCAGCCATGAGGGTGTGTCTGCAAGGAATCCTTAGCTGGGTTTTGGAAAGAGGCCAGTGCAGGTGGGCGGGGCATTTCCATAACCAATTTGAACATCTAATAAAGCTGCCTGTGGTGGATAGATGGCTTCTGATTTGACATCTGCAGCAGAATAAGGGGCTGCAAATTCAATGAATAGTCTCTGGTCAGAGAAACAAGGTCAAAAGCTTAAGTTTCTGTACTTCCAGTGGTTCCTTGTATCTCCAGTAAGTATACTAAATTAAAAGACATCCTAGAGTTTTCTCTCCTTCCCTTACCTCCTAAAGGCATTTGTGGTCCCTATGGAGTTTGCAACCTCCTGTAAGGCAGTCAACACTTCTCAAACTCCTTGCTTCAGCTGCAACATTTAGGCATCATGTCTATAATCCTAGGTACTCAGGGAACTCAGAACTGGAGGATCACCAATTGAGGAGGGAAGGGGAGAAGAGGGGAGAAGAGGGGAGGGAAGAAGAGGGGAGGGGGAGAATAAAGGAGAGGAGAGGAGGGGAGAAGAGGAGAGGAGAGGAAGGGAGGGAGAGGAGAGAAGGGGAGAGGAGAGGAGAGAGGAGAGGAAAAGAGAGGGGAGGGGGGAGGAAGGAAGGAAGGAAACCCTCATCTCTCTTCCTCGTTCTTCACAGGCTGAGTGGACATCTTTCTGTGGCCAGTGGGCCAGAGCACAAAGCCTCAGCAGTCCAAAGACTGGAGCACCTCTGGAGTTTTCAGCTCACTTTCCCAGAGCCTGCTGACCCCCACCCGCCCTGCTCCCGTCAGGTTCTGGGATGTCTTTTCTATTGCCAAGCCTTGTGAGATGTCCTGGATGGGTTACAGTAATGTCCATCTCCACATGAGCGATTTAGAAGACAAATGGAATCAGCAACTTAAGGCTTGGTTGGGGCTGCAGGTGAAAGGAAATATAAAGCATAATCATATCTGCAGAGAAAATAATTCCTATGCATAGGAGGTTTAGACAAGAAGCTTGTTAGCCACAAGGAAAAGTGAACTTGGCAGCCCCAGAAGAGAGCCCCTGGCCTTCACCTTACAAAGGACTGCATACCTAGCAAAGACAAGGCAGGTAGGGGTCATACTTGACCCCTACATGCTGGCGTTGTCCCTATATTACTTAGGTGAGTGCAAATTCAACATTGTGCCTCAGACCATGGCAACGAGGATTAAAATGAGCCATGAAGTGTCTGGCTCAAAATAAATCAAAGTACAGGACACAGAAAGTGCTGGAAAGATGTTTCTTGCCCTTCCTCCTCCTCCTCTTCCTTTTAATCATAAGTAGAATTGTGCTGCATATAATGAGACTTTGGTCAATGATGACCACGTGTGCAACACTGGCCCAGGAAGGAAATGCCATCCAATGGCAGCGCAGCATCTCAGTGTGAGTAAGTACCCGGATGGCCGCACACCAGAGGGCCTGGCACACAACACATCTCTCCACATCTGTGTGCACCACTGCATGGTACTTGGTGGTGCAGCTAAGTCACTGAAATTTAGAACTTGAAGGATTGTTTTTTGTCTGTCATGGGTCTTGAACTCTGGGCCTGGGCACTGTCCCTCAGCTCTTCAGCTCAAGGTGAGCACTTTACCACTTGAGCCACAGTACCACTTCTAGTTTTCTGGTGGTTTATTGGAGATACGAGTCTCATGGACTTTCCTCCCAGGCTGACTTTAAACTGCAATCCTCAGATTTCAACCTCCTGAGAAGCTAGGATGACAGGCATGAGCTACTGGCACCTAGCTTGGAAGGAATTTTTTTAAGTCAACTGTACTAAAATACTCACAAGGAAACTAAAACCAGTATTTATTTCATTTAGTCATTCATTTATTCATATATCCCAAAAGTATTGCCACACCCATAGCTCACACCTGTAATCCTAACTATTCAAGACGCTGAGATCTGAGGATCATGGTTTGAAGGCAGCCCAGGCAGGAAAGCCCAAACATGACTCAACTGGTAGAGCACCAGCCTTGAGTACAAAAAACAAACAAACAAACAAAAAACCAAGTGACAGAGTTCCCATGCTGAGTTCAAGCCCCAATACTGGCAAACAATGAATACTAAATTTGTGAACAAATAATAATTTCAGCTCTCTGTGCCTCAATAACTTCGAAAGTAAATTAGGAAAGTTGTCTGAGGTTCCCTCAAAGATTTGTTACACAATGGTAGTTCTCTGCTTGCCTCTGAACTACTTATCCAATTCCTGATCCTTCAAAACACACATTGTACTCACTGAAGTTCCCCAAGAAAGAACAAATTAATGCCTATTCATCATCCATCCAAGAGAGCCAAGCCAGATTTCTGTTGCTATCACTCAGACTGTAAGAAAATACAATACTCCCTCTAGCCCCAGAAGCCAACAGCGAGACTTCCTGTGCACGGAACCATTTCAACTAATTACAAGCCTCTTGGCTCAGGTGAGCCATGGCAAGATGCCTGCAAACCAGTTGATTAGCATGAAGGAGTTGAGGAGGACACATGCCTTGTAGTGTTCAATAGGACCGATGATTGTAACCCCAGGGGATTGGCTCTGGACCCCCACCTCTTCAATGACGCCCACCCTCATAGGCAATGATACCTCATTTGTATGCAACGCTACAATTTAAATCAGCTCTGGTCAGTTATAATGCCTGGTATGGTATAATGCTGTATAATTAGTCTTTTATCATGTTTTTAATTTTTAATGCTTCAAATTAATCTTAATGCACCCTTCCCCCCCCCCCCCCCGCTAATGCAGGCTGGAAGGGAACAAGAGCAGCGTCCCTCATTTATGAAACGGTCATCATGACGTAATCACCATCCCATTCAAGAACATTGTCACATGGGGCATCTACATAATTGAGTCCCATACCAACTCTTTTACGTGGCCTTTGTTCTTTCCACTTTTATGGTTAGAAAAAGTGAAACCCAAAGGCTTGGAGTGACATCCCCAAATCAGAACACTACAGGCGTGGCCACAAGTCCAAGGTAACTGCCTCCTCCCAGATGCATGGAGGAGTCCCTCTAAGTGAACATCTTGAGCAAAGCCAACCCTTACCATGCGGCTGTGCTTCTCTGTCCAGGGCTGTGGATGGCTTTTACGTTTGTAAATGGTTCAAGGAAATTAAAAGGTAATCTCAGGACAAATGAATAGTAGTTACTTCAGCCTCTGGAAATGAAGTCTAACTAGGACCCAGTCACACTCCTCTATTGATGGAATTAGCTAAGGAAACTTGTCCATTATGAGGATGGTATCCAGCCATTGCAAAAACAATCTATGGAACCTAAAATACGTACTGTCTCTCTCTTAGAGAAAAATAATCATAATAAAGATGATTGATCCCTAAGTGATTAATTATGCAGGTCTTTTAAGAGCAAGGTATTTCATTGGAGAGGGCCAGGGAAAAAGAAGGAAGGCAGGCAGGACAAAGGTGCTTCAAAATAAGAGACATGGGTAGGAAAAAAATCCATGAGGCTCTTATCTCTAATTAACCAGCAAAAAGCTGGATGTGGACCTGTCCTGATAAATAAATGAATGAACAATTTAGAAAGAAAAACCAAATTATGCAACGAGGGTCATGGAGTAACCTCGGCTCTTGGAGCCTCCAGGCAGAGGATTTCCTCATCTACACAGGAGCCCTGCTGTCCTGAGCTCACAGAAGAGAGAAAATGGGGGCTGTGAGCAGCCTCCCTGCTCACCTCTCACACTGGCTGTGCTCACTGCCAGGGAGGCAAGACACCTTGATTTTGTTTCTGTTATTATTAGTATTGTTGTTGTTGTTGTTATCTTTAAGTAATCGACAAATGGATTTCAACCCAACATGTCAGTTTATGAGCCCAGTACATCTTAATGTCACCTCTCTCACCATTCTCCTCCATCCCAATCCCACCCATCCCCTCAATTTTCCTGAGTATTCTGGAGTATTATGGCTACATTCTCTAACCCTTCCTCTCTTCATTCATCTGCCCCTCCCCTTGACCTCATTCCTGCCCCTGTTAAACTTCAAGTGCCAGATCTGTCACCTGCACAAGGACAGCCATCTCAGGTCCCCACCTGGCTCCATTGGCTCTTTTTCTCTTCTCACATCTCATCGGGTTGAGCTCAGATGAAAATATCCTGCCAGCCACCTCAGTCAACCCTCACCTTTGACTCCTCAACTAGTACTGTGCTATGCTGGGGACATACAGGTGTGGCCTGGATGGGTGGCTTCTGAGGGAGAGCTTCACCAGGATGGACTCTACAGAAAGAGCCACAGGCAGACAGGCTGCAGCTTGCTGGGGTGGGTCCTGTCATCCATCTCGCTGAGAAGCCAAATAAACACAGTATATATTTCTCTCTCTCTTCTCTCTCCCTCTCCCTCGCTCTCTCTGCCAGTAGGGGAGGAGCCAGTCAATGACACACACCATCAGCATCTATGTACAATTCTGGATTAAGTGAAAAATTGAGGCTTTCCTAAAACAACAAAGAAAAGCTTTGCTTGCTGGAATCCATGGAGGAGGGGGGGGGTGGCTGCCAAAAACTAAAAAAAAAAAAAAATCACAGCAGCAATCCAGGCAGAAAGAAATGGAGCTGCTGGGTGCCAAAATCCCAGCTTCCTGTGGAGAGCTGTGGGGGGCAGCCCAGCCCCTCAACTCACCCTCTGCCCTGGGTCCCTAGTTAGACAAAGAGCGCTGTGTGTATCTTACAGGAAAAAGAAGAAAAAGATCCTTGCCATTTGTGCAGTAGGTGAAATGTGGAAAATTTGACCTCAGGAAATGAATAGCCCCGCAAAAATGCAGCAGGATTAGTCTTTAGAGTGATGTGCCCCCCTCCCCACCCGTCCCTGTCCTCAGCCCTGCCTGGGAAAGTCCTTTATTATCAGTAGAATAATGTCTTGTGCCAAATGAAAGGTCGTTTCAGGTCATCTTGGAGATGAAAGGCCCCCCTAAACATGTTTTTGAAGGTGCTGGAATTGGCGAGTTTGCATACCTGTGCAGAGAGAGAGAGAGAAAGAGAAAGAGAGAGAGAAGGGGGGTGAGTGGAGAGAGAGGGGTGGGACCAGCATTCTAACAAGAACTTACCAATGCCAGAAAGATGCAAGAAATGTTTCAAAAAGCCAAATGTTGTTTATCATTGTGTGATCCCTAGAGGGGTAAGTAGAATTTCTAATTGTTCTCGTCCATCCACAATTTCGGGGGGGGGGAGAGGGGTGGAGGGAGGGAGGGAGCAGAGAGGGAGGAAAGAGGGAGGAGAAGAGAAGGAGGAAAGAGAGAGGAGAGAGGGAGGAGAGAGGGAGGAAAGAGGGAGGAGAGGGGAGAGAGGGAGGAGAGAGGGAGGAGCTCCTATTGACATTGCAAAAGCTCATGTTCTGGAAACAAATGCTATGTATTTGAGGGGGACTGTTGGGTTCTGACTGGGCTCTGCCCAGGTGTAGGAGAAGGGGGTAGGACAGAGCCTAGAATGGATGAGATATGGGGGTGAAAGCTTGAGAACCATCCTGGTATGGAGGTGCTGTTTACATGTCTCTACAGCCAGCACAGATTTCTTTGTTTGGAGATTAGGGAAGAAAGAAGAGGAAAACAAAAAGAAAAAAGAAAAAAGAAAAAGCTTGCATGCATTTGTTTTCTTTTGCTGTCTACTGGTAAGGGATGGCCTTGGTTGTTGTTTTTGTTGTTGTGTTTTGATTTTTAAATCTACCAAAGAAGATGCATTTTCCTCCTTCGGGTTTTTAATTCAATGCCATTTCAATAAATACAGTTGGCAGTCTCTGAATTCTTGCCAAGTACAATTTTACCCCCTTTCTTTTTGTTCCCAATGCTACTTTTCAATGTCCTGATTTTCCTCACCATTTTCCCTCTAAGAAACAAAGACTCTCCCACCTCCAATACCACAGATGCCAACAGTATTCCACCAAGGAGTGGGAGGTTTGGGTCATAAATCGTTTAGTGCCAGATTCCAGAAGTCTCTACATGAACATCCCTCCATCAATTCTGTACCCCATGGTAGCCTCTGCGTCTCCTCCTCCCCCTAATAGACAAGTTTCACCTTCCACCCCTACTCTTACCACACCCACCAACAATCCAGACAGGAAAGACCCATCACAGAGATAGATCTCTTATTCAACCTGTCCTGGAGAACAACTGGACAATGGACATATGCAGGACACAGCCATCCTGCAATGCCTCCACACATCCCTCAACACACTTGTCTCACTCCATCATAAAAGTAAATGTGACCCTGTGGGTCAGCCCCTGTATGGTGCTGACTTACCCCAACTTTCCTTGGCCCTGTTCATGGAAAGATGTCACAGGACAGTTCTAGGCAGCTACAAGGGCATCCCAAGGGCATAGCCTCTAAACCTGGCTCTAAATGAAGACTTCATGAGCAACATTAGTTTTGATGTTTCAACAACATCAAAAGAGAAACATGGGAAGGTGACAGAGCATGTTCTCAGGCTAGCTATTGACAATATTCGAGTCTATTTCTGATTATAGTCACCAAATCTACCATTTTTTTATTGATTTGACCATTTTAGTAAATGATATGTGTTAAGTCTACAAATATGGAGCACCAGGCCAACGGCCATGCATAGGGGCTTTGTCTGCATTGGTGCACTAGGGTGGCATCGTTCCTCAATCAGTGTAAGTTACATCCACATCTCCAGATTTGTTTCCATGAACTATACTAGAAAAATGCATCTTAACCAAAGACAGATATATGCTATCATAGATACAAGATCATATATAGTGTGTGATACAGACTATATATCATTGTATGATTCAATTCATACAGAGCTAAAGGCATAAAAATAACTTAAATGGATATTGTTCAAAATGGTGGTCATTCTGGAAGGTAGCACCTTGGAAAGACCTTAACTTATAAGACACTTTTTGGAGTGCTGAAAGCATTCCATTTCCTGATGGGAGTGGTATGTATAGGGGGACTCATGTGTATAATATTTTGCCATTGGATTTTATACTTTCCAGTATGTGAGTCATTCCTCACCAAAAAGAAAAAAAAATCTACCAAGTAAGTTCAGTGATCATTGGTGACTTATTTAAAATCCATTATTTTTGCCAACTTCAAAAAAAATCTGTAGGGAACAGAAAATGGATTCTTTGCCCTGTTCATTATGAGAACAAAATCAAATGTGAATAATTTAGTGACAGGTTGAGGTTTGACATCTCAGAGCATTTGGGGCCTAAATTTTTCAGAAGCTCTCTGTTTCACAGTTCCCCTTGGCACTCCAGGGCTTCACACCATCAGAATTCAGATATCTGCACTTGGCAATTTTATATGTGGATGTCTACACATCACGTTCTAACAGCACATCAAAACTCGTTATGTTGGAAGCATGTTCGTTATCTCAAAATAGCCACCTTCTTAACCACCCGCCTCCACCGAATTCCTTCACCTTGTTCTATTTTTGTGTCAGAGAATTTCTCCTCTTCTCATTACCCGCTTGGAAATTTGTCTTTGAGTAACTCAGCTGTGCTTTCATACTGACTTTCCACATCTCTCACATCCTTCTCTTGGCCACCCCTCCTATGAGCGTATTAGCAATGAACACATAATTAGTGTTCTGGTTCCTGTCTCTGCCTCCACAGCACCACCGAGGAAATCTTCCCTCTGTGCTCCTGATAGTCCTCTGCTGCTGCAGCACAAAACCCGTCCTCCATGTGATGTTCAAGGCTTCCTCTAGCCTCCTCTCCCCACACCTCCACCACAACCCTACTGTCAATTCCTGTGCTGGTGAGGTGCATACTCCTCCCCCACCACCTGCTTGTGCCTTGAATCCTTCCTGTTGGGTCTTCGTCCGTCCCACAAAAGACGGACGGGGTCCGAGGAAAGGTATGTGCGGCGCTAGCCCATTCCCTAGTCTCCCTCAGCTCAGGAGACAATCAGACACAGCAGGGAGCCAAATCCAGCAGGTAGAAAAACTCGTTTATTAACAGAGAGCAGCCCCTATTTAAAGACAAAGAGGGTGGGTGGTATGGTAAGGGAGGAAGAGGAACCAATCACTGTCAAGGTCACACCCTATCATTCACCTGAGCCTTCACGGGCTGGTTAGGTACTGATCAGAAGATCAATTGGGGTCTGCCCACTCTACTCTCTCCCAGAGCCATCTTGGCTGGCCATGTGCTCTTCAGTAAATTAGGCTCTGCCCACTCTCCCCCTCCCAACGCCATCTTTGCTGCCCATGTGCTCCACACTTCCTTTCTATGACATCCAAATATTGCGTACCCCCTAACGACAAAACATTCACCGTCCCCCTGAGATGATTTCTGGGAAATGGCTTTCCCCATTGAAATGCCTGTGTGGTTCTATGAGTGGTCAGGCAGGTAATTCTCACCTATGCCAATGTCTCCCAGTGTTCGCTGCCCCTTTTATATTGTGGTTTTGTTATCAGTGTTGGCACACATCAGTTTATAAATACAATGCATCTTGATCATGCCAAACCTTCATCATTCTCTCCCAACCCTCCCAAAACCAGCCCTGTTCTCAATTCTTGGTTTCACAGAATACGTGTTAAGTATTATGGTTGCCTTCCTCTCTCCATTCATCCACCCTCCCTCCCCTTGACGTTCTCATACTTTTAAAGTGCCAGTTTCCTGGTATTCATTTCGTTGGACTATGAGTTTGTTTTCCAGAGGAATTTTACCATCCGAATTCTCCCCTGCAAATACCATACTTCAGTTAATACATCTGTGTACACTTGCATACAAACTGTGTCTGTTTACTTGTACACTTATGAATTAGTTTCTCATTTCCATGTGTGAAAGGCCTTGTCTTCAAAAAGTAAAATAAAAAAATTCCAAGTTGATGAACTCCAAAGCCAAGTGTTATTTTTCTCTATAACTCAAGTGTCTCAATGAAGATCTGCTCAGAAGTAGAATTCACAAATTACTAAGTTTTAAACATCAGCAGGGAATCTATGTTATGTTTGCATTGCATTTAAATTGTCCTTACTAGGATGTATACCAACAAAACAATGATGACCCTTTATGTTTGCACAGGCTTATGCCCCACTTATACTATCTCCTGATTCCCCTACCTTTCAAGTGAAGACAGGAGCTTTTATTGGGGCCATTTCTTAACAGAGCAAAGCCATATTCTGGAGACAGACAGTCCAATTCCCTTTGGAACAAAGTGGTGAGTGCAGAAACAAAGTTTTCCAACTCTGGCAGACCTGAAGTCAATGCCAGTTCATGTGATTACCTACCTCTGAATTACTTCTTGTGTAAGAAGATGGGGCTGCAGAGGTGCCCACCTCCTATGTGTTGTGAAGATGATTTGAGGAAATGCCAGGCATCAGGTGCTGTGCAGAGGAAAATGTCATCAGTGGCACAACTCCCATGCTGTATCCAGAACCTCCCCCTACACAGCCTCCCCCCAAGCCCCCACCTAGCCCCCACTGCTCCCACCGGGCCCCTTCCTACACCACTACCCACCACCACGCCCCCCCATCCCCACCGCGTGGGACTCCCCACTCCCTGCTGGCCAGTCACCCCCTGACCTGGGCTGCCCTCCAGCTGGGCTAGACACCCCTCCACCACTAATGGGATCCTGGCTGCACAAGGCCTCTGCCGGCTCTGCAGGCCCGGGCGACAGCGCCCTCCAGCATCCGCTTGCGGAGCAGCACCTGCCGCCCTGTCCAGGAGGGGCAGGCCCGGAGCCTGGCCAGGCAGCTTCTCCTGTCAGCGGCCCCTCCAGGCAGTGTCCCCACCTGACCAGGCACAGGGCCTTGCCCGGCCTCCCTGCCGGTGCCAAGCGCCCTCCTCGCAGGATGCTCTGAGATGAGGGTGAAGTTGGCCCAGTCTGCCTCTAACTGAGAGCCTCCGGGACCACGAGGACCGCCAGGACCGTGGAGTGGTGGGCGTTAGGTGCAGTCAGGGTGGGGGCCAAGGCTGGGCTGGGCCCTCCCACCCTTGGCCCTGCTGACCCAGCGACCCCACGACCCCGGCCCTGCAAAGGGCAGCGGGTGACCCACAAGCTTCGTGCTCTGCTCCCTGGAGAGCCACGGAAGGGCGGCCGGGAGCACAAGGCAACGTTCACACCCAGCACTCACACCACAAACACTATCACACACCACACATGGTCACGATCACACCACAAACCAGACACACCACACATGCTTTCACACACATTCAATCACACCACACACACTACATGCTCACACTCATTCAATCACACCACACACACGCTCACACTCACACACCATACACCACACTCACACCACATACTCTCACACTCACACTCAATCACACCACACATAAGACATACGCTCACACTCAATCACACCACACACACGCTCACACTAACACCACACTCCCACCATACACACCACACACGCTCACACTCAATCACCACCAACTACACTCACACCATACACGTTCATACTCATAATCACACTACACACACCACACACGCTCAATCACACCACCCCCACATCACACACACCACTCACAACACACATGGTCATACTCATACCACACACCACACACCATACATGCTCACTCACACACCATACACGCTCACTCAATCATACCACCCACACCACACCTACACCACACTCATACATTACACACACTCACACTCAGTCATACCACACTCACACCACAGACACACTCAGTCATACCACACACACACCACTCACGCTCACACTCACCACACACCAAACACACCACACCCACTACACTCTCACTCACACTCAATCACACACACCACACATGCTCACACTCAATCACACCAACCATACACCACATGCACCACTCACACCACACATGATCACACTCATACCACACCACACACCACACACACACACCACACACGCTCACACTCACACACCATACACCACACTCACACCACACACTCTCACACTCACATTCAATCACACCACACACACCACATATGCTCACACTCAATCACACCACACACACGCTCACACTAACACCACACTCACACCATACACACCACACATAATCACACCACCCACACCACACACCACCCACACTCACACTCACACACACACCACACACTCACACAACCCCCCGGTCTGTCACCTGGAATTGTAAGATGTTAATGGAACAAAAGCACAGAACGCAAAGGCTGACATGGCAAACACAGGCTCAGTCACCTATAGACCTGATACCAGTTGGATCTATAGGTGACTTTGAAGCTCTCGAATGCAACCGTCGTAGACAGATGATCTCATAGAATAAAATGTTGTTTCAAGGTACAATTTTATCTATTTAGACAGATGCTTTCACATCCATGTCAAGACACTCATGATGGGAAATGTGTCCATTAAACATCTAATAACTTTTCCCACACATGTAACAGTGCTGGGTACATAAAACATGGACTTTCTTTATTCACAGAGTGAATATAATAGTTTGTGGCAATTACAGATAAAAAGTACAAAAGAATTAATATAATACATTTTAACAATGAAAAGATAACATAGCATGTAAAAAGTTCTCAAAGGTGAGAAAAAGCAGATTTGTCAAAATGGGAAAAAAAAGGGTAAATTTAAGGATTAAAGAATGTTCAGCTGGGTGCCAGTGGTTCACGCCAGTAATCCTAGCTAGTCAGAAGGTTGAGATCTGAGGATTGCAGTTCAAAGCCATCTTGGACAGGAAAGGCTGTGAGATTCTTATCTCCAATAAACCACTCAGAAAACCAGAAGTGGCCCTGTGGTTCAAGTGGTAGAGCACTAGCCTTGATATGAAGAACTAAGGGTCAGAGTTCAAACCCTACGACTAAAAAAAAAGAATGTTCAATTTGTTGCTACGTCCATTTTTAGGTTTATTCATGTTCTTCCCTATTTTTAGTATCTCAAGTCTTAATAAGTGGACTTTTATTGATGAGTGAGAAGCTAAACTTCATAAAGACCACCTCTCATAATTCTTTGGCCCTATTAGAAAAACCGGCATGATGATTATACATAGTAAGAATTCTGGGACTTCCATGTGACATGTGACAGTATTTACATAGTTTGAGTGTAAGTAGCAAAATAGAGAAAAACATGTTTAAAATAGCATCAATACCAGGACAGGAAAAAAAATGAAGAGAAACACAGTAATTCCTATTGCATGAAAAAAAAATACACAAATTGGGCAAAAAAAAGTGTCAGGGGCTGGGAAGGTGGCTCAGTGGTAGAGCACTTGTCTTGCATGCCTGAGGCCCTGGGTTTGATTCCTCAGCACCACATAAGCAAAAAGAAAATATCCGGTGTTGTGGCTCAAGTGATAGATCGCTAGCCTTGAGCTGAAGAGCTGAAGGACAGTGCTCAGGCCCAGAGTTCAGGCCCCATGACCAGACCCAACAAAAGAAAAATTAAAGAGAAAAAGAAAATTTGATACACACTATAAAAATCCTGAACTGAAGCTGGGCGCCAGTGGCTCACATCTGTAATCCTAGCTACTCAGGAGGCTGAGATCTGAGGATAACGGTTCAAAGACAGCCCGGGCAGGAAAGTCCATGAGACTCTTATCCCCAATAAAACCACTAGAAAACTGGAAATGGTGCTGTGGCTCAAGCAGTAGAGTGCACTCACCTTGAGCTGAAGAGCTCAGGGACAGCAACCAAGCCCAGAGTTCAAGCCCCACGACCGACCCTTCCAAAAAATATCCTGAACTGAACATAGCATATATGTATATATGTGAAATAACATGGCAAAATTCCTTTGTGTAATACACACTTAAAAAATGAATGATAGGAAAGTAATATAGGCTCTTCTGGGTGATCAGGTACTAGCAGGAGGGAAGAAGGCCAAGGAGAGGGCAAATTAAGTACTTTACACACATATGAAAATAGAACAAAACTTATTTTCAATTATTTGTATGCATGTATGGAAATGTCTGAGAGTTAATATAATAGAAGCCAGGCACGGGTGGCTCACTCCTGTCATCCCAGCTACTCAAGACGCTGAGATCTGAGGATCGAGGTTCAAAGCCAGTCTGGGCAAGGAAAGTCCCTGAGACTCTATCAACAATTAACTACCAGAAAACTGGAAGTGGTGCTGTGGCTCAAGTGGTAGAGCTCTAGTGTTAAGCTAAAGAGCTCAGGGATGGTTCACAGGCCCAGAGTTCAAGTCCCACAACTGACAAAAGAAAGAAAGAAAGAAAGAAAAAAGACAGTACATTTGGCTTTAAATCTAATATATTAAACTTTATTCTTAGGAGTAAATAACCAAGCATTTCTCAGTTTTCTGAGGTCTCTTTATCAGTGTAATTATTTCAGTAGTTTATCTAGACATAAGTCAAGGTTTATCCCATAAATAAGAACACAATTTAATCCAAAATTACTGACTCTTAAATGCCATCTTATTTTCTTATAGCTATGATGGTATTTTTTCCTCCAAGACTGAATAAATAATACTAAACTAAGTGGGTATCCAATGACTCACCTGTGCACTTGAAAATTTCACTTTTGGATTGTTATCTATCTCCCATAAGCCTTCATTGAAACCTTTTTGTTTATTTGGTTTGCCATACTTTTCCTTATTTTCTGAGTAAGGAAATATAACCTTTGGTCCTAAAAAAGCACTAAAACAGATGAAGATAATAAGTGCAATGCAACCTCAAATAAATATATACATATTACATTACTAAAATAACACTATTATGTGATGCATTTTATAAAATAAAATTAAAGGGAAGACAAGGATATAAAGCATGAATTCATTTCAATGAACACAATCTCACCAAGACATGAGAAGGCTCTAAGTACTAGCAGAACAAATGTTGGAAAAGTTTTTTGGGAGGAGTACATGTGCAGATATTAGGGGTTGAACTCAGAGCTTCCCACTATTGCTTAGCTTTTTCACTCAAGGCTATAGTCACTCTACTACAGCCATAGTTCCACTTCCAGCTTGGAACACAAGAGAGCCACACAGACTTTTCTTCCCAGGCTGGCTTAGAATTTTGATCCTTATATCTCAGGCTGAATAGCTAGGAGTATAGGTGTGAAACACCAGTTACCTGGCTTCTAAAAGATTTTTAGGTTCCGTTTCTTTGCAGAACAATAAATGTTTTCTGTTTAGGGGTAGGGATAAGGTAAACTATATTTTATTCCAAATACTACTTTTTTTTTTCATTTACAGTACTAAGGATTGAATCCAGGGTCTCACCGAAACAAGTCAAGCACTAAACCACAGAACTACATGTCAATCTGATATACTTTATTAATTCAGCAATGAGTTCCTAGATTCATAACACCATCTCATGTACATAAACTTTTCTTTTAGTACTGATCCTAGGCCTTGAACTCAGAGCCTGGGTGCTGTCCCTGAACTTTTGTGCCCAAGGCTACAGTTTTAAGCCACTTGAGACATAGCTCCACTGGTTACTGGAAATGGGATTCTCATGAACTTTTCTGCCCAGACTGGCTAAGAACCTCAATTCTCAGATCTCAGCCTCATGAGGCCATTAGAGGCAGGAATCACCAGCACCTGGTCTCATTCAGTTTAATTGAACAGGCTTTTCAGGCCCAGAGTTCAAGCCCCATGAACGACAAAAAAAAAAAAAAAAAAAAAAAAAACAAAAAAAAACAATTTCTCCCCCAAACTGGACAAAGCCAGGCTGGGGAGAAAAAAAATCACCAAGTCTGAATAACCAGCAAAGAGATGGTCTGGAAGCATGGTTCAAGTGGTAGAGAACCAGCCAAGCAAACGAACCAAGCTCAATGCCTCAAAGCTCAAGCTCAAACTCTAGTATTGTGAAAAAACAGAAAGTATCTAATTTAAACATCATTATATAATTCTAATTAAATGTGAACAGATTTTCATGTCTGTAATTATTTAATACATTTTGCTAAATGGATCTATCAATCTATTGTTTGAGCACTTTTTCTGTGCCAATAATGAGGGCTTGAACTCAAGGCAAGGCTTCATACACTTGCTGTCTTTTTTCTGCTCATAGCTGGTGTTCTATCACTTGAGTTACACATTCCAATCTGCTTTTCTGCCGGTTAATTGGGATTCCCAAGCACTTTTCTTTGGGCTTCAAACCAAGATACTCAGATCTCAGTTCTCCTAAGTAGCCAGGAGGCTGCAATATTTTAAGAGTCTGGGACCAGTGGCTCATGCCTGTAATCTAGCTACTCAGGAGGCTCAGTCTGAGGATGTTGGTTTGAAGCCAGCCAGGCCGAAAAGTCCAAGGGACTCTCCGATTAACCAGCAAAATCCTGGAAGTGCAGGTGTGGCTCAAGAAGTGGAACACACTAGGCCAGTGAAAAAGCCAAGCAAGAGTATAAGACCTTGAATTCAATATTCAGCATCAGCACACAAAAAATAAAATAAATATTGTAACAGTAAATATACTGCTCAATGTTTGATCTACACAATCAATTCCAAGTATAAGTGGGGTAAAGGATATGTTCAAGACTGATAAGTCAAAAACAAAGCTGATAAAAAAGAACTGTCCATGGGGGTACAATCCCCTGAGATTCCTGAATAGTACATAAATTAGCCTAGAGACCGCACCACTAGTTACCAAGGAACACCTTATGGTAGCTATGATTATGGTTTTCTCTTAGAAATGTTCCATTTTCAAATGGCCTACAAAAAGTGTTTTATATGCAAAATGGAAATAGGACATAATCTTAATTACATTTTGATAGCAAATACAAAAAAATTGTGAAGCCAGGAACCCATGAATCACACCTGTAATCTAGCTATTCAGGAGGCTCAAGCAGAAAGGCCATGAAACACTTATCTGCAATTAACTTTCAAAAAGGTAGAAGTGAAACTGTGGCTCAAGTAGCAGAGCACCAGCCTTGCACCTAAAACAAAAACACTAAAGGAAAATGCCTAGGCCCTGAGTTCAAGTGCTGGTACCAGCTCCACAAAGAGAGGAAACAAAAACACTAAAGGAAAATGCCTAGGCCCTGAGTTAAAGTGCTGGTACCAGCTCCACAAAGGGAGGAAAGGTAAGATGGAAAGAAGGGAGGGGAGGGAGAGAGGAAAGGGAGAGAGAAAGGACAGAATGAAGGAAGGAAAATTGTGAAAGTTCAGAGGAAAAAAACCATCAGAACACAACAGGTTTAGAAATTCTAAAATATAAAAATATTATTCTTTCTCTTTAGTGGTTACATTGTAGAACTTTCCTTTTATTATTTGCTTTTTAAAAACAATGAAAAAATTAAGCAGTAAATCCCAAATCTAACAGTAAACTTATGTGGATTGAATTTCTTTTGCAAATACATAGAAAAGCAGTTATGTCTCTGATTTTACCTTTTTACTAAACAGTATGGATGCCCATAAGAAAGTCCACACAAAGTCACCACAAAATTAAAACTTTTAAGTCAAACCAAAGGGGCCATAATCAAAATATGAAGGCCTATCAGAGACAAGGACATCAAGATCAAGTCATTTATCTTTGTTAAGTAGTATTTTCTAAACAAAACGTTTCATTTTCAACTTATCAACTCTAACTTGCCGCTTCATTTACCTATTATAAAATCACAAAATATGAAACAGAAATCTTAAAAAGGATGTTTACTAAAATTTTATAACAGGCACGAGTGATTCACACCTGTAATCCTAACATGTTGGGAGGGTAAGATCTGAGGATCATGGGTAAAAGCCCATGAGACTTTTACAATTAACTGCCAAAAATTCATAATTGGAACTACAGCTCAAATGGTAAAGTACAAGCCATGAGCAAAAAGAGAGAGAGAAAGAGAGAGAGAGAGAGAGAGAGAGAGAGAGAGAGAGAGAGAGAGAGAGAGAGAGAGAGAGAGAGAGAGAGAGAGAGAGAGAGAGAGAGAGAGAGAGAGAGAGAGAGAGAGAGAGAGAGAGAGAGAGAGAGAGAGAGAGAGAGAGAGAAATCAGAGACATCAGAGACAGTGTCCAAGCCCTGAGTGCAAGGCCCAGGGTTGGCTCAATAAATAAATAGATGCTATGACAGTAAAAGGTAGAATGTTGGGGAAAGAAGACCAGCAGAAGGAGAAAGGATAAGCTGGGTGCTGGGGGCTCATGCCTGTAATCCTACATACTCAGGAGGCTGAGCTCTGAGGATTACAGTTCAAAGCCAGCCGGGGCCAGAAAGTCCATGATTCTCTAATCTCCAATAAATCAGCAAAAAATTGGAGTAACACTGTGGCTCCAGTGGCAGAACACTAGCCTTGAGTTGAAGAGTTGAGGGACAGAGCCCGGGCCCAGAGTTCAAGTCCCACAACTGACCCTCTCTCCAAAAAAAGTAACATAATTTCAACAATATAAATTATATGCATGTATGAAACTACAACTATGAAACCTCTGTAAATTTACAGTAATTAAAAATTATATGCGTACTATACACTACATATACTATATGGTATTTTTAAAGTTTCTAAAGCTGAACATTAATAAAATTAAGAATAAGAGATAAAAGCAGCAATGTTTGGAGAGTTTGGAGTTTGGAGAGTTCGAAGACATTCTCTCAATTAGCAAAACTAGTCAGCAAAATTCAAACTGAGCTGATCTAAACTTAGTAACACTACAATAATAGCCTTAGAAAAAATATGCAATGTTACTATTAATTTATAAATCCCAGCAAGTATTGCTCCCAAAACAAGTCTTTCAAAGCCATACAATTCTTACTAACATTTTATTCAATACATACATAACATTAGTCCAAGTAATTATTTATGAAAGCACCTTAGCTGTGGCCTAAAGTTCTAAGATAGATGATATCCCTATTTTACATATTCAGAAGGACACAAAGGTAAGTAATTTACTGAAGGTCACATAAAATAGGCAAATGCGACTGCTGTGATCTACTTGAATTAAATCTTGTGTCAAGTGTTACAAAGCAAATTCATCATCAACCCACGACTTTACTTTCCCACCTTTTGGGAGGTATTGACTTTGCAAATGTAAATGGTATACTTAAAAGAACACTGATAATAGCTGGGCACCAGAGGCTCCTGCCTATAATCCTGGTTACTAAGTAAGCTGAGAGGATGAGAGCTGAGGATCACAATTTGAAGCCCGACCAACAGGCAAGACTATAAAACTCTGACCTCCAGAAATGAAGCTATGGCTCATGTGGTAGAGTGTTAGCCTTGAATAGAACACCCAGGCCCTGAGTTCAAGCTCTGGGACTAGCACAAAAAAACCCACTGAAGATCAAAAACATTAAAGGGGTGTGCATGCAGCAGCAGCAGCAGCAGGATCTCTCAGTGGCTCCAAGGGACTGTCACACCTCATGCTGGGCTGTAATTCCTACACAGACTGGCTAAGGATACATTGCATAGGCTTGGCAGGCTTGGATCCCGCTGGTTTTTAAGACCTTTAAACAATAGCCCAGGACAATTTACCAAAATCACAACTTTTTTTACTAACCAGATATTTTTGTAAACAGACACAGAAGGCTTAGTCTTGTAACTATCTCCAACAGATGCAGTCTCAACACTTGCACACCTGTTAACACTATTTTTTGTGCTTTTTAAAAAAATTATTATTATTTTATCTATTTTGCCTCATTTTTCTTAAACTGACTCTGGAATCTTGATCTTAAAAGGGGGTTTATGGGTAAAGGTCCATCTTCTGTAACTTTTCAAGCTGACTTCAAGGGCGTTGATCCTACCTAGCCAGGAACCTATAACCTTAGCCTATTTTACAAAGAGTTTATCAGGGTTAGATGTCATTAAGAACAATATTTTAACTTTTGACAACTGCACAGACCTTTTCTCCAGCTACAGCAGTGTAGCTTGTTTAGCACTTTGGTTTGCAAAAACATCTTTTTGGATGACTTAGGAATGTGATCTCTAGTGACCCTAACAATGCCTGTTACCTTTGCAGGCCTTTAGACATATATCAATGGACTCTCAGGTTTACAAACTTTTTCCTGAGCAGATGAATTTCATGTAGCTGATGTCAACTCAAAAGTTACGGCCAATTAGAGCTTTTGGCACATAAAGGGCTTGAGATATAAACTATTCCCCACATTTTATAACATTAACTTTACTATCACAGGGGACTGGCAAGTTCCTGTCCCTTACAAGGTAGTCATTAGGCATGCTTAAAAACTGTCTTTCCATGACCTCCCGGCTCTGACCAGTTTTGAAGGGCCACACACAAATGACTCTAGGATCTGACATTTCTGCCATCCAAGCAGTGGCTTACTGCCCCTGGATGCTCCTCCATTGCTCTTGTCCCAGGTGTGTCTTCTTTACACTGTGATAAATTCCTCATTGGCATTTCCCTCAGCGGGTCACTGGACTTGAACTCAGGGCCTGAGTGCTGTCCCTCAGCTCTCCAGCTCAAGGCCAGCACTCTGCCACTTTGAGTCCCAAAGTAACTTTGCTTGCTCTGTCAGCACTATGCTGGCTGAGTAGAGGTGACAGTATCACAGGAACCTTTTTCTTCCCGGGCTGGCTTCGAACCAGTTTCAGATCAATGAGTCTTACAAACGGCCATTTTACTCCAATTAAAAGCAACAATGTGGTCAACATAGAAGTAGCTTTTAAGCATGCTCTTACCTGAAACTTACTAAAAGCCAAAGTTACATCTAACAAACTTGTAAGAATCCTCTGTGCTTTGCTCTAGGCTTGCTGGAAACTGTTAAAAAAAAAAAAAAACCTATAAGAGCAAACTAGAATAGCAATTATTTTGGTAATCCTAATTTTTCCTTTGTGCACATTGAGGCCAATGTTAAGAACAATTTTACATTTAAACTTTATATCCAAAAATCCATTCCTAATTTTTTAAAGTCTCTTATTAACCACTTTTAATATTTCATTCTTTAGTATTCATTTGCATTTAAAAAAATCTCTTAAAATCTTGAGGTCAAGTTGTCATTCATTGTCTCTTGGCTGCTTGTTTTTACACATTAAAACTTTTAAACTCAAATGACCATTTTTCCTTAATGCAAGCATGACAGTCACCATCACATACCAAGAAGCTAGACTTAAAACCTTTATAACTTTTTAAAACATCCTAATTGTAGAACATAATTGAAAGCAAGTCACATTATACAAATAAACTTTTTAACTCTCTTTTTAAGTCCAAGGGACAGTTTTAGCAATACTACAGATCATCACATCACTAATTTTAACCATCATATTTCAGTGTCTATCTACAGGGAAAAGGGACAGAACAAAGATGGGCCACTTGGCTCCTCCTATGGAATGGGCACATACCCAATCTGACTCTTTAGGGTTAGATGAACTGCATTTGTGCGAGCTTGCCCTCTTTTACCATGCGTGGACTCCTCCCAGGGCCTGTCCCACCATGCATGACCAGTTGAACTGCACTTCTGCCTGTCCACTCCTTACCTCTAAAGATAGGTCTTCTAAGTTTTCCCTTTTCTTATCTCTTGGTTCACGAATGAAATACACAGTTTTAGACAGACAGAATAGGTAACATCTTTGACAGTGTTAAACTAACCTTTACATTTAAATTTCTAATATTTATCCCCAAATTTTAGCCAAGGGAACTAAATCCCAAACTGCCAATGCATTTTTGTTAAGCCAGATAACTTGATTACAGTATAAACGGCCTTATTCATTTAAAAATATTAGTTTTAAAAATACCAGATTTTCTAATTTGCAAGTTAAAGAATCTTTAAAAAGCCATTTAAAACAATGTGAAGATTCTTTAAAAATTTGGTAATGTCCAGACCTCATAACCTTTTATATTTTAAATTTAAACTCAACAAATTGTTACAGCATGCTGACAATTCTTATCTTTAAACATGTTCACACACACACACACAAAACACTCACACAGATCTTAAAGCATGCAAAAATCAAAATCAGTTGTACATACACTATTTAAGGTTTTTAAACAAAAATTTAAGACAGTATTTCTTTTAAACTAGGTACCTTTGTTGGGCTTCATTTTCCCAGAGCTTGCTTGTTTAGCAAGACAATTCACTAATTAGTCATTTGAATCCCTTCTGTCAGAGGAAGGCTGGGGGTGGGAGGGATCACCTGAAACTAAACTGGCATGATTTTTACCCAATTTTAGACAAGAGCACTTTACAAATTGTTACATTGTCAGGACTAGCTGAAAAAGTCCAAACCAGTCAAACAGCCTTCAACATCCTCCCTGACAGCAGCCTCCACAAGGAGAAAATGTAGCTTGAGGCTTGAAGGGAATCAAACTAGATCAGCAACCTTCCATGCCTCACAGGGAGGGTGGGCATAGCAGGCCTGTGACCAAGCCCAGCCAGAGGCTGGAACTTTTATTCCCCTAGAGATGTTCAAATAAAAAACACAAACACAAATAAACACAAAAACCAAGTATCCACATTTAAAACTGGTACCAATTCTAAAAAAGAACTAGACAAGACAATAACCAAAGGCTGAGTTTTGGACTAATGGACCCCCAGCTCATCCCTACCAGAACTCTGTGCTGCTCCCACTCAGCAAGCTGAATCCAGAGTCTGCTGAGTGAGCCTGCCACTTTCACTCAGACCTTCCCTACTCCAGGAAACATAGAACAGAAAACACACTGAAGTAAGCAAGACAGACAAGTGGCCACAAAGACAAAATCAGGTCTCAGTGAATGGGGTGACATCTCAACTCCACTTATCAGGGGATTCAAACCTCCTCTACTCATTCCAGAGGATTTTTCTTTTAGATTCTTCTGAGATCTCCAGGGAGCACAGGACACATTTCAAAGGGGTTATACCACTCAGGTGTGATTCGCAGCACCCCATTAAATGAATATACCCCCTCTCTTTTACCCCTTTGAAATGAACCAGCAGGAGGTCGAGAGGAGTAAGTTTGCTTTGTCCTTGCCCTATCTCTATCCTTGCCCTATCTCTATAAACAAAAGTAGCCAGACAAATACACCAACGACTAGGAGGGAAAAAGAGTGCTAGCCTTGAACTGAAGAGCTGAGGGACAGCGCCCAGGCCCAGAGTTCAGGCCCCACAACTGGACCGCCCAAAAAAAAAAAAAAAAAAGGGAAAAAGAAATAGGTTAGATACCAACACCACCGGCGTCGCCGTGGATTGGAGATGTCCAAACACTGGATTGCGGCGTCTCTGGGGGGTCGACTGGGCCTGTTAGGAGGGGGGTCAATTATCCCAAAAGGTTGAAAGATTGGGCGCTTAGGAGATTGGTGGGAGTCATCACCCCCCCAGAGGGTGGGTGAAGTCGCCGCTCGCAGTTTCCAGAATGAAGGAATAAAATTTAGACTTAATTATAAGGAGGAAGGGCACTGAGCTGCGGGCCGGTATCCGACAGTGAGTCTGAAAAAGAAATGGGATGAAGAATGGAGTCGGGGGTGTGGTCACTCCAGGCGCTCTGATGTAGGGGCCCTCGTGCGTGCGTCACAAATCACTGATGCAAAGACATCCATCTCTATTGATGCTCTAGCGAGGTCCCCCTAGTTCCACCCAAGTGACAGTCCTAGAGCCTGATCAATCATGGGCTGCACAAAGTGAACAAGTTTGTCAGATAGACTCAAGCAATAAAGAAGGTCAAAAAAGAGGCTGCATAAGCAAGCCAGAAAGCTCGGTAGACACCAGGGTGAGACCCAGAGTAGCAACAAAGACCAGTCCCAAAAGCATAAAGTACCTCCTAAGACAGTTAAAAACCAGTCATAAATCAACATACCAACACAGAGACACACAATGGATGGTCTTAAAAACTACTCAGCGAGGCTGCCACCCTCAATGAGCAGTTCTAAGCACCAACAAGACTTAATATGAACAGCGAGCATGGCAGACTGCTGGTCGACAGTCTGTTCAGAAGGGCTCTCAGAGAGGACTGGGCACTAGGTGCCAGGCCTCGGGGAGCAGCCCACCAGAGGGTTCAGGGGGACGTCTCCCACTGACTCTGCCGGCAGCCTTAAAGCATGTCCACCAAGGCTATTCGCCAGCCCCAAGACCACACCTGCAGGCTTTCATATGCAAACAGAAGGGCTCTCAGACAGAGAGGACCGGGCACTATGCGCTGGGCCTCGGGGAGCAGCCCACCAGAGTTCAGACAGTCTGTTCAGAAGGGCTCTCAGAAAGAGAAGGACCGGACACTAGGCGCCAGGCCTCGGGGAGCAGCCCACCAAAGGGTTCAGGGGTTGAGGGGATGTCTTCCACTGACCCTGCTGGCACAAATACAAAGCTTGCAAGCAACTCTCAAATTGGTTATAACCAGTATAAATCGGCAATGCCTCAAAACTTACCAGACGTTTCTAGCGACTCAATGATCAAGGTATCTGGGTGGCCTGTAAAGGGGCTTCCGGGCCAATGCACCAAATGTAAAACCCAGAGACTGGAGAGCCCGAAAAGACCACCAGCGACCAAAGATCAATGCAAGCAGCAATGAGTCGTTTATTGATGAGCTCGAGCACGGACCCCTCTGTGCACTAATGACCGAGTGCAGAGAGAGGCCCCCAAAACAGGGTTACAGCACCTATCTCTGATCCCAAGCCCTGGTAGGGGTCTGGAATGTGTTAAATTCAGCTCCAGATCCGGGAGTGTCTGGGGCTCTAGGGCGGGTAGAATAGCAGCTGCATTCTTCAAGCAGGTCTAATACAAAAATGCCAAATACAGGTCTATCTGGTTTATATATATATATATATATATATATGTGTGTGTGTGTGTATATATATAATATATAAAAAATATTATATATTATATATATTATATTATATATGAATATATATAAATATACACATATTTTATACATTACATATATGATATTTATAATATATACTATATATAATATATGCTATATAATATATATTATATATACTATATAATATATAGCATATATTATATATAGTATATATAATATTATATATGATACTATATGGTATATATATAATACTATATATATTATATATATACTATATTATATATAATTAAATATAATATAACATAATATATATTATATAGTATATATAGTATAATTATAATATATGTATAATATATAAAAATATATAATATATAAAATATGTGTATATTTATATATAAATATATATTATATTTATAAAAATATAATATATAAAAATATAAAATAAATAAATAAATATATATATATATATATATATATATATATATATATATCATGCTTCTCAGCATGTCCTTTGTTCTCAACAGTGGATGGTCCTGTGGTCATAGCCCACAATATTAGCTTTTCACCTGAGCATTTGTTAAAATTCCAGAATTACTAAATCATAATCTTCATGTTAACAAGTTCCCAGATGGCTCTTATGAATATTCAAGCTTGAAAAACAAGTTGCAGAGGATATTAAAACAGATTGTAAGAACTTACAATCACTTGGATGGGAGCTCCTACACAGCAATGGGAAGGCTGAGGCAGGAGGATAGTTTTGAAGGCCAGCCTGTAATAGATAATGAGACTGTGTCTCAAAAATAAACAAATAAAATCACATATAGATAAGTTGATAAATTGTAATCAATATTAAAAGAATATATAAGAACATAAACAGAACTTTTTGTTACTAAATGACAATACCAACAAGTGATAAGGGAGTGGTTATTATGATGGAGGAGGGGATCATCTGGAAATTAAAAGAAAAGAGTAAAAGCATTGATGTGTAAATATTGAACAAAGCATGATATTTAGCATTTCCTGCCAATAAATTTTGGCAGTTTCAATTTGTAATATTCTGCAGACAGCAGGTGATAACTTTTCAACAATGAACCAGGGCAAAAACAGGTCAGAGAGTAAGCCTCCACAGAACAAAAGCCAGGATCCCTGGGGGCAGCAGTTCTGAATCTGAATGGGGGATGGGGGAGGGGTAGAAGGAAGGGAATGGATTTGGGGGAAGCCAGGATCCCTGGGGGCAGCAGTTCTCAATCTGAATGGGGCACAGGGGGAGGGAGAGAAGGAAGGGAATGGATTTGGGGGAAGGTTGGGTGCATCACAGCCACTTCCAGAGTTTTTCTTAACTAAAAGCCATGCTCCTTCCCCATAGGAGAAAGCAGACTTCCAAACCAGCTGGAGAGAGTGGAAAACCTTACTGTGGTTATGCTGGAGCATAGCCTACTTTTTCCCCTGTAATCTGGATGTTATTCATCCCATTATACAGATGAGAAAACAGATCCATTAAAAATTAAGCAACCTGTCCAAGGTCTTACATGGAATCTAGAGGCCCAGGCAACCTTCCAGTTCTTCCTCCTCCCAGCCATTCCTTTTGGTGATGCTACACAGCTTCTAGATAGGGTAAAGAGGCTACATGGCTGCAGGCACAATGAGCTTGCAATCAGTAAAGGATGCTGAAAATTTCCTAATAATTTCCCTGTATACCTCTGCATTCCCTAGCTTGTTTTCCACCACCTGATCATTCTGTCTAACTCTTTCTGAAATGACTCAGGCCAAAAATCACATCTGGAAAGACTCTGCTTCATCTTCCAGTGGTGCATACTTACAATCTTTCTTGGTAGTTGTAAACTACTTAGAAGTAGACATCATCTTATGCTTTGCCTATACTTGGCAGATAATCAATTTTTCTAACAAATATTAAAATGGATGAGAAGAAGCAAGTGATAAACCTTGATGGAAAGATAAGGCATAGAGGGTCAGAGTGCTTGCCTATAATCCCAGCTATCATAGAGGTGAAGGTAGAAGGATCAGGAATTGGAAGCCAGCCTAGGCAAATCAATGTGACCCTGTATTAAACAATATAGAGGGTTGCCCGGACTCACGCCTGTAATCCTAGCTACTCAGGAGGCTGAGATCTGAGGATCATGGTCCAAAGCCAGCCCAGGCTGGCAAGTCTGTGAAACTCTTACCTCAAATAAACCACCAGAAAATTGGAAGTGGCACTGCAAGTGGTAGAGCTCTAGCCTTGGGTTGAAGAGCTGAGGGACAGTGCCCAGGCCCAGAGTTCAAGCCCCATGACCGACCAAAAAAAATAAAATAGAATAGAGAGGGTTAAGAATATAGCTCAGTGATAGAGCTCTGGGTTTAATTCTTAGGAACAAAGACACATGCATGAGGATATTTTATCTTTACTTTATGAACTTTTCATGTACTAAGAAGTTAACCCTTTAAAAGCACTGATTTTTTTTAGGACAAATACATTCATTTTAATGGAAATCTTTTGCATTGTATTGGCTCCAGTGGTAGAACACTGACCTAGCACATGCACTGAGTTCAAACCCCAGTTCTGTTCTCCCCAAAAATTAACAATGGCAATCCCTTCCTTTATATTTTTATATAATTATTCATCTTAATACACAATAGTACTAACATATCTTACACTTTGTGGTTTTATAATTATATATATATTCTTTATATATAATATATAATTATTATATATATTATAATACTTATAGACATTTCATGTGATGTTTTAAATCTGATGTAAACATAGTGAGAATTAGCAAAAATATAGGGAAATATAACGAAAATAAAGAACATTACTGAACAAATGCAACAGTGGTATTCACTATGTTAAAAAGTGAACTATATAACCTGTGGGTGAGGACAGGATGGAAAAACAGAGAAAGGGAAGAGGTGACATTGTCCAAAAGAAATATACTCTTGGGGGCTGGGAAGGTGGCTCAGTCGTAGAGTGCTTGCCTCGCATGTATGAGGCCCTGGGTTCAATTTCTCAGCACCACATAAGCAGAAAAAATTGGAAGTGGCACTGTGGCTTAAGTGGTAGAGTGCAAGCCTTGAGCTGAAGAGCTGACAACACCGAACCCCAGAGTTCAAGCCCCACAATGGACAAAAAAATAGCACTCTTTTCCTAACTTAATGTAACTGTACTTTATAATAATTATAACAATAAACTTTTGTAAGAATAGTAATCAAAGATCCAATTCAGTCAGAGGCGTGATAAAGTCAGTGTAAGTTTTCCACCATGAATATCAAAAAGCAATCAGAACCTGGGTGCCTATAATGCTAGCTTCTCAGCAGACTGAGTGTTGGAAATCTCCATTGGAAGGTACCCAGAGCAGGAAATCCTATGAGACTCTTTATCTCCAATTAACCAGCCACATGTAGGAAGTGGAGCTGTGGCTAAAGTGGTACAGCACTAGCCTTGAACAAAAATAGTAAAGGGATGCCCAGGCCCTAAATTTAAGCCCCAGGACCAGTTACCCCCCCCCAAAAAAAAAACAATGAGAGCTTTGACCAGTAGGTTAAAAACAAAAATGAAAATAAAAAATAGGGGGACAGGGAGGGATGTTGTTGTGGAGATGGGACAGAAAGGATGGCAGGGGAAAAGACAAAGGAGGAGCCAACAATGCTTGATAAGAAATGTACTCATGCCTGGCACCGATGACTCAGTCCTTTAATCTAGCTACTCAGCAGGCTGAGATCTGAGGGTTGACGTTCAAAGCCAGCTGGAGAAGGAAAGTTCGTGAGACTCTTATCTCCAATAAACCACTAGAAAATCAGAAGTGGCGCTGTGGCTCAAGCCGTAGAGAGCTTTCCTTGAGCTGAAGAGTACAAGGACAGCACCCAAGCCCCGAATTCAAGCCCCTGGACCGACAAAAAAAAAATGTACTCATTACTTTGCTCATGTGATTGTAACCCCTCTGTACAGTATTTTCACAATAAAAACTTATTTAAAATAAATAAAAAGCAAGCTTGTGAGACAGTGACTAGATATGCTTTCTAAGCTGGTCTGCCAATGGGCTGAAGAATATTCTCTTCAGATTCATGGGATAAGAGAAGTCTTAATGAGTCTGAATACTCAGCCAATTAGAAAAGAAGCTATGCAAGGACAGAGATTGATGGGTGACCTGTGATATCTCCAATGAGTGCTGCCTATACTACATGCTACTGTCCCAATGGCACCTTTTTTTTTTTTTTGGTCAGTTGTGGGGCTTGAACTCTGGACTTGGATGCTGTCTCTGCTCTCTTCAGCTCAAGGTGAGCACTCTACCACTTGAGCCACAGCACCACTTCCAGTTTTCTAGTGGTTTATTGTAGATAAGAGTCTCATGGAGTTTCCTGCCCAGGATGGCTTTGAACCGTGATGCTCAGATCTCAGCCTCCTGAGTAGCTAGCATTACAGGTGTGAGCCACTGGTGCCCAGCTAATGTTCTTTCTTGTATGTTCTCACTCACTTTTTTTCCATCTTTATATATATTTCTTTGTATTGTGTGTGGGGGGGTTGTTTTTTGTTTTTTGTTTTTTTGGGTCCTTTCGTGGGCCTGAACTCTGAGCCTGGGCGCTATCCCTCAGCTCTTCAGCTCAAGGCTAGTGCTCTACCACTTGAGCCACTGCGCCACGTCTAGCTTTTTTTTTTGTTTATGGGTGCTGAGGAATCAAACCCAGGGCCTCAAGCATGCAAGGCAAGCGCTTTACACTGAGCCACCTTCCCAGCTGTATTGTGTGTTTGAATTGAGGACCTTGTACTTGCTTGGTTGGCTTGGCTGAGCTCTATTACTTGAACCATATGTCCAGCACATGTTTTTAGCTGGTTATTTTAGACATGAAGTCTCATGGACTTTTCTAATCAAGCTGGCTTTGAATTTCAATCCTCTTGATCTCAGTCTCCTACGTAGCTAGGATTAAAGCTGTAATCCATAGATGTCCAGCTTCAAAACACATGTAGTTAATTAAAAAGAAATGTATATCTGTTAAATACTACACAGCAAGGTGGTTAGTGTATATTTTGTTTTCTCTAATCATATGGTAGAACTTTTAACTTGCATGAGATAAACTAAAATTAAGGTTAACTAAAAAATACTATATGGGGCTGGGAAAGTGGCTCAGTGGTAGAGTGCTTGCCTTGCATGCGTAAGCCCTGTGTTTGATTCCTTAGCACCACATAAGCAGAAAAAGCTTGAAGGGGGACTGTGGCTCAAGTGGTAGAGCACTAGCCTTGAGCTGAAGAGCTGGGGGACAGTGCCCAGGCCCAGAATTCAAGCCCCACAACCGGCAAAAAAAAAAAAAAACAAACTATATGATATAATATGCTTTGAAAATGTATCATTAGATATTGAATTCAATTTGAAATAAACACTTAGACATTTATCCTTGATTTTAACCAGTATATGTAGAAATATTTAATAGTTTTCAGAAATTTTCTATTTGCATTTCAAGAATCAAACTAGGCTTTAATTCCCATGTCCTGCATAGAGAGCAGGAAATGTTTCTTTTTCTGTTTTTTTCCCCCTGTTAATCCTGTTATGCTAAAATCCTTACTAAACCTCAAAAAAATTTTTTTGAATCAAGCTTCATTGGACAAAGGTTGCTCAACATTTTAACCCAATCCATTCAGAAAAAAACCTAAAGACTCCATCTCCCGTTAACCAGCAGAATGCTGGATTAGAGGCATTCCTCAAATGGTAGAGCACCAGCTTTGAGCAAGGGGGGGGGATGGTTGTGGGGTTTGAACTCTGGGCCTGCCTCCTGTCCCTAAGCTCTTCAGCTCAAGGCTAGCACTTTATGATTTGAGCCACTTCCAGTTTTTTCTGTTTATGTGGTGCTGAGGAATCAAACCCAGGGCCTCATGCATGCAAAGCAAGCACTCTACCACTGAACCACCTTGCTAGCCCCTCTGCACATTACCTTTATAATAGCAACAAACTTAGCTGGTGGCCCGTGGCTCACGTGTATAATCCTAGCTACTCAGAAGGCTGAGATCTGAGGACTATGGTTCAAAGCCAGCCCAGACAGGAAAGTCCGTGAGACTCTTACCTTCAATAAACCACTAGAAAACCATTAGTGGTGCTGTGGCTCAATTGGTAGAGTAATCGCCTTGAGCCCAAGAGTGCAGGGACAGGGCCCAAACCCAGAGTTCAAGCCCCATGACCGACAGATAATAATAAAAATAATAATAATAATAATAATAATAATAATAATAATAATAATAACAACAAACTTTTATAAAAATCAAATTTCACTAACTAGTAGTACTTCATCCGTGTGAAGATGATGTATTAGTGAATGACAAGTTCTAGAGATGCGTAATGAGAATGGCTAAGAAGATGTATTTGTTTAGAAGGAAGGAGAAATACTTTACTATTCTGAGTTTTTGTTTTTGTTAGTTTGGTGGGGTTTTTTGGTCAGTCATGGAGTTTGATCTCTGGGCTTGAGCTCTGTCCCTGCACATTTCAGCTCAAGGTGAGCACTCTACCGCTTGAGCCACAACACAACTTCCAGTTTTCTAGTGGTTCATTGCAGAGAAGAGTCTCATGGAGGGCTGGGAAGATGGCTCAGTGGTAGAGCGCTTGCCTTGCATGCATGAGGCTCTGGGTTCATTCCTCAGCACCACATAAGCAAAAAGGAAAAAGCCGGAAGTGGCGCTGTGGCTCAAGTGGTAGAGCACTAGCCTTGAGCTGAAGAGCTGAGGGCAGTGCCCAGGCCCAGAGTTCAGGCCCACGACCGGACCCAAAAATAAAAAAAAAGTTCAAAAAAAAAGAGTCTCATGGACTTTCCTGCCAGGGCTAGCTTTTAACAGTGATCCTCAGATCTCAGCCTGCTGAGTAGCTAGGATTATAGGCGTGAGCAACCAGCCCCTGGCTTATTCAATACTATATTTACTCTGTTCATGTAGGAATCTTATTTTTTTGTTGTTGTTGGTTGTGTGTCCTGAACTCGGCCTGGGCGCTGTCCCCCAGCTCTTCAGCTGTAGACCAGGGCTCTACCACTTGAGCCTCAGTCCCACTTCGAGCTTTTTCTGCTTATGTGGTGCTGAAGAATCGAACCCAGGGCCTCATGCATGCAAGGCAAGCACTCTACCATTGAGCCACCTTCCCAGTGCCTCATGTGGGAGTCTTTCTCACTCTACAGCTCAAAAGATGAAGAGATAGAATTGGGTTATTATCTGCTTTCTCTCTTAAGCCATAAGTGTTACTAAAAAAAGAAAAACTCAGCAAATCTATGCAAGTTCTTGTAAGGTCCGCTCCTGGATGGCGAGCAGACTCCACCCTCCTCGCAGCAAAGTCTTCACCCAGTACCTGCGTTACCTAGGCAACTGGGACAACAGGAAGAGGTCACATCTGCATCGGCTGAGGTCACATCTGAAATTGATGTGGCCACACCTTTCCCCCCCATACCCTAGATAAGGGCTAGCCCAGGGCCAGACTCTCCCTTTTCTCTCTCTGTTCGTTTCTAGTTCTCTGCTCTCTCTCTGTTCTATTCTAGCTCTTTCTCTCTGTTCTTACCTCTCTCTTGCTCTTTTCTAGCTCTCTCTGCTCTCTCTCTGTTCTAGCTCACTCTGTTCTATTCTAGCTCTCTCTCTGTTCTATTCTAGCTCTCTCTGTTCTATTCTAGCTCTCTCTCTGTTCATTTCTAGCTCTCTCTGTTCTTTTCTTGCTCTCTCTGCTCTTTTCTAGCTCTTTTCTCTCTTTTGCCAGCCACGTGGAGTGCCAACCTTACCTTGTCCCAGCAGGTCTACTGAATAAACCTACCCCTTACCTGAATACCACATGAGTGCTGGTGCAGTTCTTACTCGGTTACCTCTTTTTAAAAACCTAACAGTTTTTCAAGTGAAAATTCACATGAATGTGGCAGGTTTGAATTCCACAAACACATCTATATAAGTAACACTTTGTCCCTTCTTTTTTTTTTGTAACAAATAGCTTTAGAGCTGGACATGGTGACCCATATTTGTAATCTGGAAGCTTGATGCAAGAGGATCATGAGTTCAAGGCCAACCAGGCTGCAAATGGATACCTTGTCTCAAAAAAAAAAAAGAAAGAAAGAAAAGAAAAGAAAAATGCAAGCAACTAAGTATTTCTACTAATACTCACTAAGATTTTCCTTGTCTCTTGGAAGTTCACAAGAGCCATGTGCGGTTTATATATGTATTCAGTATAGATTCATAAGCAGTTGCAGAACAACTGGCAGTGGAGGTATGGTAGACACTAGCCTTGAGCAAAACAAGTCAGGGACAGCAAGTAGGCCCTGAGTTCAGGCCCCAGCATTGTCAAACACACACAGAAAAAAAGTTTGGAATATTCTTCTTTGTATGTGTGTGGAGGCCAAAAGGTGAGACAGTGTCTCTATATAGCTAGCCCAAGCTATCCTTGAGGTTACAACCTTCCTGTCTCAGCAGCTCAAATGCTAGGGTTACAAGTATACGCCACTATTCTTGTTTCTTTGTTTTTCCATATAAATTTTAGGATATGTTTGTCCAGATATACAAACAAATCTTGCTGGAATCCTGATACAAATAAAACATCTATTTGAGAAAATTTTTAATATTTATTAGCTTTAGTCTTCTAAACCATAAACTCAGTCTGTCCATTAATTTATTTTTTCTTTCATTTCTTTTATTGACATTGCATAGTTTTCAGCTTATAAGTCCCATACATGCTTGTTAGACTTACGAAGAAATATTTCATTTTTTGGAGTGATTATTGTTTTGATTTTAGTGTGCATGTGTAATTTGTTACTGTATAAAAATATTGTAAGTAGATATTTATTGTGTTATAATACTATATTATTTATTTGTTTATTTATTTTGTTGGTCATGGGGCCTGAAGTCTGGGCCTAGACACTGTCCCTCAGCTCTTCAGTTCAAGAATAGCAATCTACCACTGGAGCCACAGTGCCAGTTCTGGATTTTTCTGCTTATGTGGTGCTGAGGAATTGAACCTAGGGCCTCATGCATGCAAGGTAAGCACTCAACTATTGAGCCACCTTCCTAAACCTACCATATTATTTATTGCGTATTTATTTTATATCTTTTTTTGGGTGGGAGAGGGTCCGGTCCTGAGGCCTGAGCTCTGTGCCTGTTGTCCCTCAGCTCTTCAGCACTCTACCACTTGAGCCACAGCGCCACTTACAGCTTTTTTCTTTTTGCTTATGTGGTGCTGAGGAATTGAACCCAGGGCCTCAGGCATGCAAGGCAAGCACTCTACCACTGAGCCACCTTCCCAGCCCTTTATTTGATATCTTGAGCTCTTGCCTAAATTAAAGTTTGAGATGTTTTTTCTTTTTCTTCTTTTGTAGATTTCTAGAAATTTTGTACACAAGCAATCAGTCACATTGTCTGTAAATAGATAAATAAAACAGTCTGAATGATTTTAACAGTTTTTCTTTTCAATTTCAACTTTCCTTTGTGTGTGTGTGTGTGTGTGTGTGTGTGTGTGTGTGTGTGTGTGTGTGTGTGTGTGTGTTGATCATGAGACTAGAATTCTAGGCCTGGGCACTGTCCTTCAGCTCTTCAGCTCAAAGCAAGGTCTCTGACTTGAGCCACAGCACTGCTTCCAGTTTTCTGGTGGTTTATTGGAGATAAGTCTCATGGACTTTCCTGCTTGGGCTGGCTTTGAACTGTGATCCTCAGATCTCCATCTCCAGAGTAGCTAAGATTATAGGCGTGAGCTATCAGTGCCCATTTTTTTTTTTTGTTGGTTGGTTGGTTGGTTGGTTTTTTTGTTTTTGTTTTTGTTTTTTGTCAGTCGGGGTGAACTGTAGGCCTGGGCACTCTCCCTCAGCTCTTCAGTTCAAGCCTAGCGCTCTACCACTTGAGCCACAGTGCCACTTCTGGCTTTTTCTGCTTATGTACAGCTTAGGAATCAAACCCAGGGCCTTATGCATGCAAGGCAAGCACTCTACCACTGAGCCACCTTCCCAGTTCCCCTTTTTTAAAATCCATGGGGTTTTTTTGCTGGTCTTATGGCTTGAACTCGGGGCCTATGTGCTGTCTCTGAACCTTTTTGCTCAAGACTAGTGCTCTGCCACTTGAGCCAAAGCTCTACTTCTGTCTTTTCACTGGTTAATTGGATATGAGTTTCACAGACTTTCCTGCCCAGCCTCCACATGTTCTGTAGATTTCAACCTCCTGAGTAGCTAAGTTTTTTTTTTAGACATAATGCAAGCTTTTTGTGGCACATGATTAAAGTAGGGATGAGTGATATAGCTCAGTGGGTGGAGGCTGCTAAGATTATAGGTTAGCACCAGGTTTACTTTTCATTTGTATATTTAAAACTATTTTAAATGAAGGTTTTGATTTTAGGATTCTGGAATTTTAACTTTCTTTTCTCTCCTTTGTTTTTTAATCTTCTTTACTTTTTTAAAACCTTCTTGCCGGGAACCGGTGGCTCAAGCCTGTATTCCTAGCTATTCAGGAGGCTGAGATCTGAGGATCATGGTTCAAAGCCAGCCTAGGCAGAAAAGTCCATGAAACTCTGATCTCCGATAAACCACTAGAACACTGAAGTGGTGCTGTGGCTCAAGAGGTAGAGCGCTTGCCTTGAGTTGAAGAGCACAGGGACAACACCCAGGCCCAGAGTTCAAGCCCCATGACTGACAAAACAAAAACAAAAACAAAACCACAAACCCTTGATGATGATTATTTGAGCCTTTATTAGAATTTTAGTTTGTTCATAGTGTTTTGTTTTGTTTTTTGCCAATAACTTGTGTTTGAACTCAGGACATTATGTTCACTTGTTTGTCCAGATGTCATTTTACCACTTGAACTACACTTCCACTCTAGCTTTTTGCTGGTTATTTTGGAGATGGAGCCTTGCAGACTCTTTGCATGGGCTGGCTTCAAACCACAATCTTCTGTTCTTATCTTCCTGAGTAGGGAGTATTACAGTCATAAGCCACCAGCACCCAGGTCCATAGTGGTTTTTTTTTGCTTGTTTGTTTGTTTGTTTTCGGTCTTGGGGCTTGAACTCTGGGCCTAGGTGCTGGCCCTCATCTTTTCAGCTCAAGGCTAGCGCTCTACCACTTGAGCTATAATGCCACTTCCGGTTTTCTGGTGGTTTATTGGAGATAAGAGTTTCATGGACTTTCCTGCCTGGGCTGGCTTTGAACTGTGATCCTCAGATCTCAGCCTCCTGAGTAGCTAGGATTACAGGCGTGAGCCCCCGACACCCAGCTCATACTGTTTTTTTAATGTATTTCTTCAGATTATGAAACTAACATGCTGCCTCATACTAAGATGATAGGTACAGTGAATTTCTTTCTATAGATTTCTATAGATATTTGCAATAAATATTGCCCTGTACATACATAATTTATCACAGCCTACCTCTGGTGTCATTTATCACTTTGAGTGAAGTAAATAAAACTTTCACTCTCTGTGTCTTAGCCCACCCTGTGGTAGATTTCCTTCATTATGACAAAAAACATGAGGAAAGCAAATTATAAGGAAAAATAGGTTATTTTGACTACCAAGGTATTAGTCCCTGGTCACTTTTTTGTTGTTGTTGGTCATGCGGCCTGATCTCTGGGCCCTGGCACTGACCATCAGCTTTTTAGCTCAAGGCTACTGCTCTACCACTTGAGCCACAGTGCTGAGCCAACCTCCCACCCTTCCCTGGTCACTTTTGAAGTATATGGGATGAGAATGATTTGGAAGCTACTGGTCCTCTGTCTTTTTCTATGTGTAACCACATTGACTTTCTTTCTGTGTTTTTTGTTTTGTTTTGTTTTGTTTTAGTTTTAGGTTAATTTTTTTGGTTGGTCTTGGGGCCTGAACTCTGGGCCTGGGCATTGTCCCTCAGCTCTTTAGCTCAAGGATAGTGCTCTACCACTTGAGCCACAGCACCACTTCTGGCTTTTTCTGCTTATGTGGTACTGAGGAATCGAACCCAGGGCCTCATGCATGCAAGGCAAGCACTCTACCACTGAGCCACCTTCCCAGCCTCACCACATTGACTTTCTTATTTCAAATTTTTACCAACTCTAATTTGGAATCCACTGAAGGGAATTTGGGAATGTTTTCCTCCTCATTAAAGTAATAATAACAAGCCACTGTACCAACTTAACTATACAAATGGAAGTTGAACCCCTGGAATTAAAATCTTAGCCCATTTGTTCTCTTCCTTTTGTAGCCTGATTCTTTTGTTGTTGTTGGCCATGGGGCTTTAACTCGGGGCCTGCGAACTGTCCCTGAGCTCTTTTGCTCAAAGTTAGTACTCTATCATATTGAGGCGAATTAACTGGTGAACAAGAAAATCCACCTAGGCACAGTTAAAGGTTAAAGGAGTTTTATTTATTTATTTATTTATTTATTTTGTCTGTTGTGGGGTCTGAACTCTGGGCGTGAGCATTATCCCTCAGCTCTTATGCTCAAGGCTAGCACTCTACCACTTGACACTCAGTGCCACTTCCAGCTTTTTCTGCTTATGTGGTGCTGAGGAATCAAACCCAGGTCCTCATGCATGCAAGGTAAACACTCTTCCACTGAGTCACCTTCCCAGCCCTCTTCAAAATTTGTTGTTGTTATTATAAAGGTAATATACAAAAGGGTTTACATTATATAAGTCAGGTTAAGAGTGCATTTCTTTTTGGACAATGTCACCCCTTTACTTTCTTTCTTTTTTTTATGGTTGGTCGTGGGGTTTGAATTCTGGGTTTGAATGCTGAGGCTGAGATCTGAGGATCACAGTTCAAAGCCAGCCAGGGCAGGAAAGTCCATGAGATTCTGATCTCCAATAAACCACTTGAAAACCGGAAGTGGTGCTGTGGCTCAAGCGGTAGAGCGCTCACCTTGAGCTGAAGAGCTCAGAGTTCAAGCCCCACAACCAACCAAAAAAAAAAAAAAACAACCTTTGCATAGTGCATAGTGCATAGTGCTGGCTGCTCATGCTTGTAACCTGAGCTAAATGGAAACTAAATGGAAGGCTAACATTGGAAGGATTAAGGTTTGAGGCAGCAGAGCAGAAAAGTTACAGAGACTCCTCAGCAGAATTGGATACTGTTGTGTGTACCTTTTATCTTAGCTAAACCAGAAGCCTAACATAGATGGATATACCTAAGCAGGTAGCTAGACCCTATCTAAAAAATAATCACCAAATATTAGGGCTGGAGATGTGGTTCTGCTTTAAAGAGTTCTTATCTACAAAACATGAGGACTTAACTTCAAACCTAGATATTGGAATTAGTCCAAAACCTAAGAGCAATCAAGAGGAAAGAAGATAGCTTAGTAAACAAAGAATAAAAGCATCGGGAGGTATGGGCATTGGTAGCTCAGGCCTGTAATCCTAGCTACTCAGGATGCTAAGATCTGAGGATTGCAGTTCAAGGCCACCTAGGCAGGAAAGTCTATGAGACTCTTACCTCAAATTAATCACAGAAAAAGCTGGAAGTGGCACTGTGGCTAGAGTGGTAGAATGCTAGCCTTGAGCACAAAGATGATCAGGGACGGCACCCAGGACCCAAGTTCACAAGCCCCAGGACAAGCAAAAAAAAAAAAAAAGCATTGGGAGTAAAGCTGGACAATCAGACTGGAGTCGTAAAGATCTGGCTTCTGAGTCTTGAGTGGAACTTGTCACTGTCATGTAGTTATTTTCATCTTCTATTGTAGGTGGAACTAAAAGTATCCTGGTCTTGTGGTTCATAGTCGCTGATGTTTTCTAGTTATCTAAGGATGACTAAGTCTCTCTCTGGGAAAAGGAAGTATAAGTACTAGTGCCCTAGAGGTTTTCTGTAGCATCCAGTTTCAAGGGTTGTTTTCCTCTGAAGACTCTTCTTTTTTTTGGGGGGGGGGGAGTCCGGTCGTGGGACCTGAACTCTGGGCCTGGGCGCTGTCTCTCACTCAGCAATTTAGCTCAAGGCTAGCACTCTACCACTTGAGCCACAGCGCCACTTCTGGTGTTTTTTCTTTTTGCTTATGTGGTGCTGGGGAATCGAACCCAGGGCCTCATGCATGCAAGGAAAGTGCTCTACCACTGAACCACCTTCCCAGCCCCCGAAGACTCTTCTTTAACATGAAACAATTCAGAACATTAGCAGAATAAAAAACAGTAAAACTCTTTCTTGAGTTATAACATATCCGTGTGTGTGTGTGTGTGTGTGTGTGTGTGTGTGTGCAGGAAGGAAGGAAACTGTAAGGTTTTATGATTTGCATCAGAAGTTATATTAAAATTTTCCCTGATTGACAAAGGCATTGCAACTTAAACTGGAAACAAATCTACTGAAAGTAGACATTTAAGTATAAAGACTTGTCATTTAGAAATCACTCAGGAAAGTTTTTTTCTTTTTTTTTAACTGACATGGTTGCCAGGCTGGACTGAACTACTTGACTTAAGCAATCTTCTTCCTGTTCTAGTCTCTTGACTATAGGCATGCTTCTATACTTGGCCACATCTGATTTTGAGCAGGGGAAGTGTAATATAAAGATTATTAGTTAAGTAGAAGGTGGATAAATACTAAAAGGAATGAATGAGAATATTAATAGATACAGACAAAGCAGGTGAGCTGAGCACCAATGGCTCAAGCCTGTAATCCTAGGTACTCAGGAGCTGAGATCTGAGTACTGGAATTCAAATCCAGCCTGGACAGCAAAGTCTGAGACACTTGTCTCCAATTAACCTCCAAAAATCTGCAAGTGGAGCTTTGGCTCAAGTAGTAGAGTACTAGCCTTGAACACAAAAGCACAGGGACAGCTCCCAGGTCCTGAGTTCCAACAATAGACTGGCATATGTGCATGGGCACATACACACACACACCACAAGAAGCAGGTGTAGAAAAACAGTTACCTGGGGCTGGGAAGGTGGCTCAGTGGTAAAGTGCTTGCCTCGATTCCTCAGCACCACATAAGCAGGAAAAGCTGGAAGTGGTGCTGTGGCTCAAGTTGTAGAGTACTAGCATTCAGCTGAAGAGGACAATGCCCAGGCCCAGAGTTCAGGCCCCAGGACCAAAACAAACAAACAAACAAAAACCAATTACCTTGCCCACCAAGGAAGAATGAATAATAAAGGAAGTAAGGGAAAAGTGAAGAGCTCCTCTTACCTATCCTAAACCAAGGGTGAAATTCAGACCTCTTCAAAGAAAACATGTCAACTACATACACAGCTACAAAGCCGCCAATAGTGAATACAACTTTCTAGAATCTTCTGTAAAACTGGTTCTCCATGCTTATGGGGAAGAGTCAGAGTGGGTTAGTTTATAGAAATGGCCAGTAGATGCACATGAGCTGGACCTTAAAGAGACGGAGATTAGCGTGAAGGCACAGCTGGAACTCCTTTGTTAGGCTACTGTGTGGAAGAATAAAAATTGAGGGCTGGAGCCCAACCAAAAAGGGGCCTTTTGCATGTGTGCCAGACAGTGTCACTCTAGTGCCGTCTGCTGATGAACATAGCATTCCATCTACTGGCAAAAAAATGTTTAGGGTCCAGTGACTGCCTGTCTGCTCTGGATGGCTTTGAATGATGATCTTTAGATCTCAGCCTCCTGAGTAGCTAAGACTACAGGCATGAGCCACTAGCACTGGGCTACAATTCAGCTTTTTATTGGTTGACATAGGGTCTCATGAGCTTTTTTTGCTCAGTTTGGTCTCAAATTGCTATCGTCTCAATCTCTGTCTTACAACCATGAGCCATTTTCTCAGCTGGAATTGGACTTTCTTCTAGAGTTTATGTAAAGTTTTGGATTCAGCAGAAATAACTTCCTTTGCTACAAGGATTATTTGTTGGCAGAAGATAAAACTGTAAACTTACTAAGCCGACTATCTGATGATTTATGAAGAAATGCTTTTACAAGCAGACCAAAAGTATGAGGTTCTGAGTTCAAGCTCCCATGCACACAATAAATTTAAAAAAAAGAGAGAGTAGGAAATGCTTTAAAACAAATGCATTGCTTTGCTCATCAATATGAGGCAATCCTCTAACGTACAAAACACTCCCTAAAATCATTCAGTTCAAGCTCTAGAATCCTAAAAACAACTTTCTCTAATTTTCCATTGTTAGATACTACCGAGGTAATTTATTTTCATGCAAAGGTATTTTACTTTTCTTCAGCAAAATTACTAAACATAACTTTGCTCAATCAACAATTTTATGATGAATATTTGAGGAACAAGATTTAGCAGAATATTTTAATTATTTATACATATTACTGAGTATTCTTCCAGGAAGAGTGAGCAGTTTAAAGAAGTATCATCATTGTATGAGAGCGTTTACTTCCTTTTCTGCCAGTACTCTTTATTTTCCAGTCCATAAGTAAAAAGGGATATAACATTATTCTAGTTAATGATAGAATTATTTGCATTTATCTGATAACTAATACACTTTAGTAAAATCTAGAAATGCCATTTTTGTGAAAGAGGAAGCCTAAAACAACTACTGTATCATCACTGTTGTGAAAATTAGAATTGTGCAATCCTAGCCAGGTACTGGTGGCTTATGCATACAATCCTAGCTACTCATGAGGCTGAGATCTGAGGATCACCATTCAAGGCCAGGCAGAAAAGTCTGTGAGACTCTTCTTTCCCATTACTCACCCGAAAGCCAGAAAGCCAGAAGTGGTATTGTGGCTCAAAGTGGTAGAGCACTATCACTGAGGGAAAAAAGTCAGGGACAGCACTTAGACCCTAAGTTCAGGCCCCACAAATGACAAAAAAAGAAAAAGACAGGGCTGGGAAGGTGGCTCAGTGGTTGAATGCTTGCCTTGCATGCATGAGGACCTGGGTTCGATTCCTCAGCACCACATAAGCAAAAAGAAAAAAGCCGGAAGTGGTGCTGTTGCTCAAGTGGTAGAGCACTACTCTTGAGCTGAAGAGCTGAGGGACAGTGCCCAGGCCCAGAGTTCAGGCCGCATGATGGGACCCAAAAAAAAAAAAAACGCAAAAGGAAAAAAGAAGTGTGCCATCCTAAGAACTTAATTTAAAACTTTATGAGGGATAATTAAAACATTAATTAAAACATTTCAACTCTTTTTTTTTTTGTCGGCTGCAGGACTTGAACTCAGGGCTCGGGCGCTATCCTTCAGCTCTTCAGCTCAAGGAGAGTGCTCTGTCATGTAAGCCACAGTATCACTACAGGTTTTCTGGTGGTTTATTGGAGATAAGAGTCTAATGGACTTTTCTGCCTGGGCTGGCTTTGAACCACGATCCTCAGATCTCAGGGTCCTGAGTAGCTAGGATTATAGGTGTGAGCCACTAGTGCCTGGCTCAGCTAAGTTTTTTAAAAGTTTGCTTCATGCAAATTATGGGCAGTAGAAAAATATAGCTCTTCCTACTTACCTGTCCTTTTATTTTTCATTATGAGGATGGAACTTAGCGGTCCATCTAACATGATTACTGGATTGTGTAACAATACATTTGACTGGGCACTGGTGCTCACACTGGTAATCTTGGCTACTCAGGAGGCTGAGATCTGAGGATTGTGGTTTGCAGTCAGCCCAAGCAGGAAAGTCTGTGAGACTCTTTTGTGTGTGTGTGTGAAAATACTGTACAGAGATGTTACAATTACATGGGCAAGATAATGAGTACATTTCTTATCAAGCATTGTAGCCTCCTCCTTTGTTTCCCCTTCTCATCCCTTCCTATCCTCCCCTGACCCTCCTACCCAACCCTCCCCCCCCCCGACCAAAAGTTCGTTTTCAACATAACGACTTGTACATTGTGAGACTCTTATTTTTTCTTTTTTTTTTCTTTTTTCTTTTTTTTTTGCCAGTTGTGGGGCCTGAACTCTGGGCTTGGGCACTGTCCCTCAGCTCTTCAGCTCAAGGCTAGTGCTCTACCACTTGAGCTACAGTGCCACTTCCAGCTTTTCCTGCTATGTGGTGCTGAGGAATCGAACCCAGGGCCTCATGCATGCAAGGTAAGCACTTTACCACTGAGCCACCTTCTCAGCCCCATTGTGAGACTCTTATTGCTAATAAATCACCACAAAAGCTGGAAGTGAATCTGTGTCTTAGATGGTAGAGTGCAAGCATTAAGCATAAAAGCTCAGGGACAGCTCAGGCCCTGAGTTCAAACTCCAAAACTAGTTGTCTCCCCCCCCAAGAAAAAAAGAGTCTATTTAGTCTGGTAGACTGGTTTCCAAAGTGGAATGTTAAGTAGAGCCCAGAAGTTAATATTTCTGTTCTTCCAGATTCTCACTAGCAATTACTGTTGTCCATGTTCTGGATTTTGGCCATTCTGATAAGTGTGCTGTGCTGTATGTTTGTGTGTATGTTTGTGTGTGTGTGTGTGTGTGTGTGTGTGTGTGTGTGTGTATGTGTGTGTGTGTGTGTGTGTGTGTGTGTGTGTGTGTGTGTGTGTATGCTCGTGCCAATCTTGGGGTTTGAACTGAGGCATAGGGCTAGCCCGGAGTTTTGGTTAATTGGAAATGAGTCTCACAGGCTTTTAGGCCTAGGCTGGCTTTGAACCATGATCCTTTAATGTTTGCTTTCTGGGTAACTAGGACTATAGGTATGAGCCATCTGCACCTGGCTCTTTTTAATTTGCGATTCTTTTATCCACAATTTTGTTTTGGGGAGCCCGATCATGGGGTTTGTACTCTGAGCCTGTGCGCTGCCCCTCAGCTGTTTAGCTCAAGGCTACTGCTCTAACACTTGAGCCACAGTGCCACTTCTGGCTTTTTGCTTATGTGGTGCTGAAGAATCGAACCCAGGGCCTCAGGCATGCAAGGCAAGCACTTTACCACTGAGCCACTTTCCTAGCCCCTGCAATTCTTTTATGAAATATGATGTGGAACATTTTTTCATATGCTTGTTTGCCTTATCCTCTTTGATGTGTTTTAAAGCCTTTAGCCAACTTTTAAAATTGGTTTGCTTTCTTTTTATTGTTGAAATTTAAGAGTTCTTTACCGATTTTGGGTGCTTTGAGAGACTTTTACTGTTCTGTAATTGCACTCAATTTTAAAAATATCATGTATTATTGGAATGAATGATAAATATATTTGTATTGTTGAAAAAGAACAGATGTGAAGCCACTTAGCATAGAACATGGAATGTATATGTTTAATAATATTATTTGGATTTATTTTTTTGGGGGGGTCCGGTCGTGGGGCCTGAACTCTGGGCTTGGGCGCTGTCCCTCAGCTCTTCAGCTCAAGGCTAGCACTCTACCACTTGAGCCACAGCGCCACTTTCGGCATTTTTTCTTTTTGCTTATGTGGTGCTGAGGAATCGAACCTAGGGCCTCAGGCATGCAAGGCAAGCGCTCTACCACTGTGCCACCTTCCCAGCCCCTCATACAGGTTTCTTAAGTAGTATGCTAACTAAAGGAGACAACAGAGAACTACCTTATAACTAAAAGAATAATATAGGTATTTTGGAATGATCTGGTTTTTAACACATTTTTTTTGGGTGGGGGTCGGTTGTGGCACTTGAATTCAGGGCATGTTCATTGTCCTTGGGCTTTTGTGCTCAAGATTAGCACACTACCACTTTGAGCCACAGCTCCACTTCTGGTTTTCTGGTGGTTAGTTTCCTACTGAGGCTGTCTTTGAACCATGATCCTGAGATCTCGGATTACAGGTGTGACCCACTAGCACTCAGCTTGATCTGATTTTTTAATTATTATTACAATTTTTAGTAAATCTAAAAGGTCATGTGAATGGGTTTTGCATTATTTTTCCATCTGGTCTCACTCTTCTTTGCACACAGTTTCTACTTCTTTTACAGCCTCCTGCTGTTTTTTGTGTTTATATCTGTATCTTCCATGTCTTTCTTCCAGTTTCTTTGAGTCTATAAGTGTCTTCCCTGATAAAATTGAAAGTTCTTTATAAATTCTTTGTAGGAGTTCAGGCTTGATATAAACATTTCTCTTACTATTCCTATTAGGTCTCTCCATGTTGGGTATATACTCTGTATTCTGTAGATACTAAATGATTGAATAAACAGATTTCAAGCTTTCACATTATATCCACCCTTCTTCCTTCCTTCCTTGTCTTTTTTTTTTGCCAGTCCTGGGGCTTGAACTCAGGGCCTGGGCACTGTCCCTGAGCTTCTTTTGTTCAAGGATGGCACTCTACCACTTGAGCCAGAGCACCATTTTTGGCTTTTTCTGTTTTTGTGGGACTGAGGTAGCAAACCCAGGGCTTCATGTATGCTAGGCAAGTACTCTGCCACTAAGTCACATTCCCAGCCCTGAACTAATTTTTCATTTAAAAATGTACATTTACCATTTGTTCTTGCTACACATTTTTATAATGCTATTAAAACTTACATAAGAAATTACAAAATATTATTTAGAGCTTGTAAAAAGAGCTCTATTGTTACTAGCTTTATGTATTTTTCCATTATTTTTGTAAATGTTGGAGCAGGTTAATTCTTTTTTCTTTCCTTAAGCCTCTTTCTTTTGAAGCAATTATCCTTTTTCTAGCCAAAGTATTAGGAAACAGAGACAATCTTCCTTTTAAATCTAAATGACAAAACTCAAACCAATTAAGATTTCAGAGACACAAGAATCAAGGAAGTTTTAATCTCAACTTATATTTGCATTTATGACCATTGCCTCTCCAGAGGGAGAGCTGGGGAAAGTCGACCCCTACACCTTGCTTTCAGGTTGAAGACAATCGACACGGAATAGTTTAACATAAAAGCCTTTTTTTGTGTGTTAAACACCTTTCTGGAAAGGAGCATACAATCTTTAATCAAAATCCTGCCAATTTGCATTGTTCATTGGGGAATAGGCTTTCAAAAGCCAAGGAACAAAAGAGGATTTGGTTTTCCAATCTCCCCAAAGCAGCGGCAGATTGTGAAGCAGCTAACAAGAGAAATCAGAGTACTGTACACATTATCTAGGTGTGTGTATATGAGAGAGATCGAGATCTGTTACACACTATTTATAACAACAGGAGCATCAACAGATGCACTGAATCGACCTGCATGCTCCCAACCCCTGTTTATCTCCTCCCCACCCCAAACTGGGATACAAAGAGGATGGGAGGAGGGGACTAGAGCGAGAGAAATGCAGCCACCTATGCAGCAGCCCCCCAGAGAAGTCCCTGGAGGTCCTGCCCCCCCCAGCACCGGGGTGGGGGTTGGGGCGCCCCCAGGCTCGCCTGCTGGGGTAAAGGTACAGGAGCTGGGTTCTGGCTTCGGTGATGTTTACTCAGTAGGCTGGCTAAAGGGCTGAGGAGCAGGAAGCTGCGCTCCCATTAGGGTCAGGAAAGCAGGAGAGTCTCTGTGACCCGAGAACCCCCTGAGGAGTCATGGCAGTGCAAGCATGAAGGCAGGCTTGGGGAGGAGGAGAGCCTAGTGCGGGATCGCGTGTGCGCACCTTGTGCAGGTGCATCGGTGCCTCCTCCCTCTCCTTTCCCCTCCGCAGCAACAGTGCATGCGCCGGTCTAGGTGAAAGCAAAGCTGAAGCGGGTGAGCTCTCCCAATCAGAGACCGGCGTTCTCCAAGTACGTATCCTGAAGCTGCCTGCACAGGGCAGCAGGAGGCGGGAAGCTAGAGGCTGGTGGCAGGTGGCAGAGCAGAGGGCAGGCCCCACGGCTGGGGGGGTGGGGAGTGAGACTTGGGCATAGCCTGGAAGGCCCGAGAAAGTCCTAGAAGCTGTGTGTGAGGGAAGTTCCTTCTTTCCTCAGCCCCCGGAAGTGGCTGTTGTAAACTTCACCCGCGGGGGGCGGGGTATTCCCCCTCCCTCTCCAGGCTCCTAGAGGCCCTCAGGTTCCAACAGTTTTCATTTGGGGCCTCCTACTCGGAGGCTGGGAGCTGCCTCTGGGGTCTAAGGACCTCTGGACCACAAAGCCCCCAGAGGTAAAGGGTTCGACTGGGACGGGAGGTGTGGAGCGGAGCCATGGGGGGAACGGGGGTCCCCGGGCTGGTTTGGGCCGCTGCGGGGCCCCATCGTTAGCCGGGACAAGCCTTCCCAGCCAATCCTGGCCCACTGCAGCTAGATCTCGGAGGAGCAACCTAGGAAGAGAAGAGCAGGTAGGACTCCACCTCCCCACAGTCAGCCCCTAGGGGCATAGCCTCGCCATTCACTCATTCGTTCATTCCTCATCATTTGTCATTCATTCATTTGTCAGCCCTAACCAGAGTCCGGCAAACTAAAGAACAATTTGTGCTAGACTGGCTTTTGCCTTCCCTCCAAGACTTGGAATATGTCAAGCTGTGAGTTTTTCTAAAGCTAGATTTTCTACAGTTAGCATCTCAGTTTGAATGTTTATTCCATGCTGGTATTTTTTTTGTTTCTCTAGGCAGATATTTATTAGAAAGGGTGAGAATTCAACTCTTCCTAATACCTTACCCATCGATAAGTCTAATGATCCTGGAGGAAAGAACCTACCATTTCCTCATTTAACAGTGTCTCATAACAGAAGAGTGGTT
>NW_027203023.1:87500-116663 GCF_024711535.1 Dipodomys merriami
TTTCCTAGTCTTCTTCCATTCTGAAGGCAATTTCTTTGGGATTTACCTTTGGGAAAATAGTGGTATAATTAATGGAATGATTTTGGGGCTCAGTAGTTTTTCCCTGACACACCCAATTAATGGCTGCCTGCTCTTGGACAGTCTTTAGCCTCTCAAAATCAGATAGGTTTCCTTAGTTGAAGCAAAGATAATAAACCTGAGTAAGGGAAGGGGTGACAATGTCAAAAAAGAAATGTAAGCCAGGGGCCAGGGGCTCATGCCTGTAATCCTAGCTACTCAGGAGGCTGAGGTCTGAGGATGGTGGTTCAAAACCAGCCCAGGCAGGAAACTCCATGAGACTCTTATCTCCAATAAAGCACTAGAAAACCGGAAGTGGCACTGTGGCTTAAGCAGTAGAGTGCTCGCCTTGAGCTGAAGAGTGCAGGGATAGTGCCAAGCACATAGTTCAAGCCCCACGATGGGCCGAAAAAAAAAAAAAAGAAAAGAAAAGAAATGTACTCTACCTGACTTATGTAACTATAACGCCTCTGTACATTACCTTTGTAATAAAATTAAAAATTAAAAGATAATAAATCTGAGGTAAAATAAAATAGTCAGGCTGGGAAGGTGGCTCAGTGGTAGAGTGCTTGCCTTGCATACATGAGGCCCTGGGTTCGATTCCTCAGCACCACATAAGCAGAAAAAGCCAGAAGTGGCGCTGTGGCTCAAGTGGTAGAGTGCTAGCCTTGAGCTTGCGAGCTGAGGGACAGTACCCAGGCCCAGAGCTCAGGCCCCATGACTGGCCAAAAAAAAAAAAAAGTCACTTTAGGAGTCATCAAAGGCCTTGCAGATGGAATTGGGGTTTTACAGTTATTGTTGGATATTTGGTCCTGTAATTATATGACTTTTATTAAGGCATTTATAGTTAATGAGTCTTAGTTTTCTCCTTTGAAAAATGGGATAATTCTTTCATTACAATGTTGTCAGGAGCAAAGTTCTAGTCATAATTAAGTAGTAAGTTGCTCAATATATTAATAACTGGTATTTGTGTGTACCTACTACTGTTCTCAAGGTATTTAGGTCCTAGAGAATTTGGATTCTTTATCTCTGACCTTTTGGCTGACATTTCACTTTTTTTTTTTAGGCCAAACTATTTTATTAGTTTATTACTCTTGAACATTTTGTGTTTGTGGTAGACTTTACTTCTTTTTTTTTTTTTTTCAGGTTGTGGGGCATGAACCCTAGGCCTGGTCACTGTCCCTCAGCTCTTCAGCTCAAGGCTAGTACTCTAGCACTTGAGCCACAGAGCCAATTCCAGCTTTTTCTGCTTATGTGGTGTTTAGGAATTGAACCCAGGGCCTCATGCATGCAAGGCAAGTGCTCTACCAATGAGCCACCTTCCCAGCCTGGAGACGTTAGTTCTTGGTACTGGGTTGTGTCTTCTCCTTAGTCTCTTTATTTGAACAATTTTTTTTAATCCCCAGTGGTTCTTTTTGAGGCTTGCTTAGTGGGAGCAGAGACAGAGCACACTGGTATTTTGTTCCTCTTTTTAGTCTTCAGGATGTATTTTTTTCTTTTTTCTTTTTGTTGGCCATGATGCTTGAGCTCCAGGCCAGTGCGCTGTCCCTGAGCTCTTCAGCTCAAGGCTAGGGCTTTCTACCACTTGAGCCACAATGCCACTTCTAGCCTTTTCTGTTTATATGTTGCTGAGAAATCGAACCCAGGGCCTCATGCATGTGAGGCAAGCACTCTATGGCCAAGTCACCTTCCCAGCCCCTTCAGGATGTCTTTGTACGTTCAAAATGTCAATAATTATTTCATTATTTCTTTCCCCTTCACCAAATCACTTCAAGTTTTACCTGTTCCCTTTCTTAATCAGGAATAATGTTTTTCAGAGTTCTAGGTTAAGTGATAAAAACTGAAGGACAGGAACTTGATATGGCTGCTGGATGGGTGGGTTGGTAGTACAGAGTGATGGGAGGGGTGACTGATCAAGATTCAGTGTACAAACAAATGTACATGTAAAACTATAACCCTTTTGTAGAATCATTAGAAGATAAAAATGAAAAAAAATTAATAACAAAAACCCATTGTCTTAGAATATTAGATTTCTGTGAATAGACGTTCTCGTGGTTTATTAGTACTTGCATATATTTGGATGCTGTGAATTATTTTCTCTCTGTTTAGTATATTTACCCAGAGATTCCTTAATACTGAAGTAAGGTAAATTGGCTCTATATAAGTTGAAGTATCTCCTATAGAAGAGGTTTCTAGGAAGTAGGCAGGCTAAAGCAAGTGACAAGTTCTCTTTCCTTCTTCCTTTTTTTTTTCTTTTGTCAGTTGTGAGGCTTGCACTCTGGGCTTGGGCGATGTCCCTCAAGGCGAGTACTATACCACTTGAGCTACAGCGCTACATCTTGTTTTCTGTATGTTTATTGGAGATAAGAGTCTTATGGCCTTTCCTGACCAGGCTGGCTTTGAACTATTCAGCCTCCTGAGTAGCTAGGATTATAGGTGTGAGCCACCAGCACCTGGCTCCTTCTTCCTTTTATCTTTTTGCAAGAAGGCCTTTGAAAATTACCGTAGATTATATTATTAAAAGTTAATTTATGAAGAAGGCCTTTTGTACACATTAGTAAAAAAGATTTTTATAGAGATATCTCTATGATCAAGAGAGTTAATCATTATTATTCTTTTCTATGTTGGGATTGGGCTTGAACTCAGGGCCTGTTGCTCTTACTTAGCTTTCTTGTTCATATATGGACCTCTACCACTTGAGCCTTGGCCTTACCTTTTTGCTTTTTTTTTTTTTAATTATTATTTTTTTGAGATGCAGTCTCAAAGACTTTTCTGACCAGGATGGTTTTAAATATTAATTGTCCTGTTATCAGTGAGCCACCAGTGTCAGCTGAATTTTCTTGCTTTTGTTTTTTATTTTTGTTTATCAGTGAGAGTTTACCTGTCGAGTGAGAGAGAGATAACTGTAGTTTTCTTTCCCAGGACTTGCTTAATTAAAAAAAAAAAAGGGGAGCGGGCATTTTAAACTGTATATTTTATTGGATTGTTAGCTTTTTAAAAATTTTTTTAGGGCTGGGAAGGTGGCTCAGTGGTAGAGCACTTGCTTTGCATCCCTGAGGCCCTGGGTTCGATTTCTCAGCACCACATAAGCAAAATGAAAAAAGATGGAAGTGGCGCTGTGGCTCAAGTGGTAGAGCACTAGCCTTGAGCTGAAGAGCTGAGGGACAGTGCCCAGGCCCAGAGTTCAGGCCCCACGACCGGAAGAGCTGGCCCTCAGCTCTTCAGCTCAAGGCTAGTGCTCTACCACTTGATCCACAGCGCCACTTCCAGCTTTTTTCATTTTGCTTATGTGGTTCGGAGGAACTGAACCCAGGGTCTCATGCATGCAAGGCAAGTGCTCTACCACTGAGCCACCTTCCCAGCCCCTTTTTGTTTTATTTCTTTTTCATGTTTTGTTTTTTTAATTTCTATTGAGGAACGCTGAATAAAAGAAACCACAAATCACCATTGGACCTTTTATTTGGGAGTGGTTTGGACTTTTCAGTTGCAATATTGTTTTACAACTATCTGGTTGGGCAGAGGGAGTAGGTGACTAATGCCTGTAATCTTAGCAATTCCTGAGGTTGAGATCTGACTATCTTGGTTCAAATCCCGCCAGGAAATTTGTTATTCATCTACAATTAACCACTAAAACGGCTGGAAGTGCAGCTGTGCGTCAAGTGGTAGAGTGCTAACCTTGAGCCCGAAAACTCAGGCCTTGAGTTTTAGCTTCAGGACCAGAACCAACAAAACAAAACAAAAAACTTCATTAGGAGGAGCTGCTTGTTTTTTGTTTTTTGTTTTTTGTTTTTAAAGAAATAGAATTATCTGTCCTGCAGTTGGGTACTACATATTCCATTTCCAAGTTCAAACATAATTTGTTATTATTTTTCCACAATTATTATTTTTTGGATAACTTTTCTTATAAAATATTAAAGTAAATACCTGTTCTTTCAAGAAGGATCATGTTTGTGGCCTTTTTTAACAAATGTTTTCATCATTTTTGCTTCCAATGCTTTTTTTTGTCCATTGTGGGGCTTAACCTTGGGTACTGGGTGCTGTCCTTGAACTCTTTTGGTCAAGGCTAGTGCTCTCCCTCTTTGAGCCACAGTGCTACTTCCAGTTTTTCTGGTAGTTATTTGGAGATAAAAGATTCTCATGGGACTGGGAAGTTGGCTCAATGGTAGAGTGCTTGCCTCACATGCATGAGGCCCTGGGTTTGATTCCTCAACACAACATAAGCAGAAAAAGCCAGAAGTGGCGCCATGGCTCAAGTGGTAGTGTACTCGCTTTGAGCTGAAGAGCTGAGGGACAGCGCCCAGGCCCAGAATTCAGGCCCCACGACCAAAAAAAAAAAAAAAAGAGTCTCATGGACTTTGTTGCCCAGGATGGCTTTGAATTTTTATCTTCAGATCTCAGCCTCCTGATTAGCTAGGATTACAGGTGTGAGCCACCAGTGCCTGCTGCTTTTAAAAAATAAACCCTTCTTTTAAAAAAATCACTTGTTTGCTATACAATAATTTAAAAAAAATTAGGAACCAGCCTATAGATCCAAAGAAAAATAATCAGTTCTTTCAGGATTCAAATATAAACTTGCTGTTGTGTTGTTTATTATATTAACAGACTTTAGTCCACCTAACCTGTAACACACACATCTTGAACAATTTCAATCGCCAATAAAGAACTATATCATTAAGAAACAGTGGGGTATTTTTAAGGAGTTGGAAGACTTACCATGAGTGTAAACTCTTCAAATAGTGCCACTGGTGATACTCAAAGGTAAGTCTCCAGTCTCTTTTTTTTAGTTGAAAAATGCTATTGGTTGCAAGGAACAAGTAATTGTGACTGTCAGAGCTAATTGGAAGAATTTTGATGGAAGCATAATGGAAGTAAAAATATCTTGGAATGGAGGAAACAGGATGATGGCTTATAAACATAGCTCTGGGTCCAGAGATTCTATAGGGACTATTATGCTTCTTTGTGAACTTTGTTAACTCTGTGTATGTGAAGTTTGTCCTGAGACTAGAGCTTTGGTTGTTCTTTTCCATTACTCTAAATCTTTTACTTGTGTCTCTGCTTATTTCCACTTGGGTTTGGCCATTATTTCATTTTGCCATAATGTCTGTGATTCTAATTTCTCTTGTTCATCTCAGTAGCTCTAATTGCTTCTGCTTAAGCATTCTTTTAGTTTTAGCTCTACTGTTAATTGCTCTTGTACTTTGTATCTCTCAGTTTACATTTTGAGAAGATGCATTTAATTGCATCATTTGAAGGTAGAATGAGATTTTTTTTTTCTGTTGGCCATAGGGCTTGAACTCTGGGCCTCGGTGCTGTCCTTCACCTCTTCAGCTCAAGGCTAATGCTCTACCACTTGAGCCACAGCACCACTTCTAGTTTTCTGGAGGTTTATTGGAGGTAAGAGTCTCATGGACTTTCCTGCTTGGCTGGCTTTGAACCGAGATCCTCAGATCTCAGCCTCCTGAATAGCAAGGATTACAGGTGTGAGCCACCGGCGCCCAGCTTGCTTCATCTTTTTTGTATCATAGATTCCTTTATACCTTTGAGTAAGGTGATTAATTTTAGTTCATTCACCTATGGTAGGTGGAGTACAGTATTCTAAGGTATTACAAAACTGGGCCCTTGAGGAGAATTCAACTTTCTATTAAGTATAGTTTTAAAAAATGTAAGTACAGAAATTGAACCTATATATGTAGAACTTTTTTTTGTCAGTCGTGGGACTTTGAACTCTGGGCCTGGGCGCTGTCGCTCAGCTCTTCAGCTCAAGACTAGTGCTCCACCACTTGAACCACAGCACCACTTCTGTTTTCTGGTGGTTAATTGGAGATAAGAGTGTCACGGACTTTCTTGTCTGCGCTGGATTTGAACCGTGGATTCTCAGATCTCAGCCTCCTGAGTAGCTAGGATTACAGTCGCGAGCCACTGGAACCTGGCTATGTAGAACTTTTATAGTCACATAACAGAAAAATTCTGCTAAATCTAAAATAATTGGGGATTATATTCTGTATATTTAATTCTGTTTTCAAAATAATTTATTTAAAAGATATTCTAGGGCCTGGGAAGCTGGCTCAGCAGTATATTGCTTGCCTTGCACTCATGAGGCCCTGGGTTCGATTCCTCAGGACCACATAAGCAGAAAAAAGCCAGAAGTGGTGCTGTGGCTCAAATGGTAAAGTGCTAGCTTTGAACTGAAGAGCTCAGGGACAGGGCCCACGCCCAGAGTTCAGGCCCATGACCGAAAATAAATAAATAAATAAATAAATAAAAAATCTTTAAAAAAGATATTCTACAAGCCAGGTGCAAGTGGCTAATGTCTATTATCCTAGCTACTCAAGAGGCTGAGATCTGATCAATGTGGTTCAGAGTCAGCTTGGGAAGTCAAATCCATGAGATATTTATTTATTTATATTCTTTATTTGTTTTAAATTTATTGTGTAAACACTGTACAGAGGAATTACAATTACATGGGCAAGATAATGAGTACATTTCTTTTTATTTTTTTGTCGGTCATGGGGCTTGAACTCTGGGCCTGGGCGCTGTCCCTCAGCTCTTCAGCTCAAGGCGAGCGCTCTACCACTTGAGCTACAGTGCCACTTCCGGTTTTCTGGTGGTTTATTGGACATAGGAGTCTCACAGACTCTCCTGCACTGGCTGGCTTTGAACCTCGATCCTCAGATCTCAGCCTCCTGACTAGCTAGGATTACAGGCATGAGCCACCAGAGCCCGGCAATGAGTACATTTCTTATCAAGCATTGTAGCTTCCTCCTTTGTTTCCCCTTCCCATACCTTCCCAACCTCCCCCTACCCTGCCCAGTTAACTAGCAAAAAGCTGGAAGCAGAGGTATGGCTCAAGTAATATATTACCAGTGTGAGGGGGAGATTGCTGAGGGATGCTGAAAGGCCCTGAGTTTAAACCACAGTAATGGCAGATACAAACTGCAGAAGCATCATGAGGGTTGGGAGGGGATAGTCTTTTCTCATACTTCATTTGGCAAGGATAGATCTAGATGGTATACATGTTTGAATGTAATCCTACTTCTTAGAGTTTACTGCCAATAGTATTTTGGGAAATATTTGTCCAGACTTTTTCCTACAAAAGTATTAATATATTAATGGTACAATAGTTCACATTAGTTTCATTCTTTTTTAGTTTGGAAAGGGAAAATGACTAGAAATCTTTCATATTATTAGTGGCTACAGTATTCTTCATAATTCTAGAATTTGAAAAAAAATTATTTAAACTACCAGTAACATATACATTTGTCTTTTAACAGATTCTAATTCATATCATGGAATATGTAGTATTTGTCTTCTTTCACTGGAAATATTCTTGAGCTTTATCATGTTGTAGCCTGTATCAAAATGTTACTTCTTTTTATTGCTGAACATTCTATGGTATGGATATACTACATTTTGGTTATCTATTCAGTAGTTAGTAGCTGTTTGAGTTGTTTCCACATTTTTTTTTTTTTTGTCGATTATGGGGCTTGAACTCTGGGCCTGAGCACTGTCCCTCAAGTCTTCAGCATGCTCTACCACTTGAGCTACAGCACCACTTTCAGTTTTCTGGTGGCTTATTGGAGATAAGAGTTTCATGGACTTTCCTACTGGGGCTGGCTTTGAACAGCGATCCTTAAATCTCAGCCTCCTGAGTAGCTAGGATTACAGATGTCAGCCACCAGGCCTCTGCTTTGTTTCCACTTTTAACTTCTATGAACATTTGATACAATTCTTATGTCTGCAGGGGTCCTGTGGCTCACACCTGTGATCCTAGCAATTTGGGAGGCTGAGATCTGATGATCATGATTGGAAGCCAGCCTGGACAGGAAAAGCCATGAGATAACTCCAATAAGGCACCAGAAAACTGCAAGTGGAGCTGTGGCTGAAAGTGCTAGAGTTCTAGCCTTGAGCGCAAAAAGCTCAGGGACAATGCCTAGGTCCTGAGTTCAAGCCCCATGACCATACCCCTTCCCCCAATCTTTATGTTGACATGTTGTTTCTCTTGTTGAGTTGATTCTTTTTTGTTTTGTTTTGTTTTTTTTGAGTCCAGTAGTGGGGCCTAAACTCTGAACCTGGGCGCTGTCCCTCAGCTCTTCAGCTCAAGGCTAGCACTCTACCACTTGAGCCACAGTGCCACTTCCAGCTTTTTGTTTTTCTTCTGCTTATGTGGTGCTGAGGAATTGAACCCAGGGCCTCAGGCATGCAAGGCAAGTGCTCTACCACCTTCCCATCCCTGAGTTGATTCTTTTAAGTACCATTGTTGTATCATATAGTAAATTTGTGTTAAAAAATGTAAACTGCCAAATTGTATTAGTAATCCTTCCAACAATATATGAGGGTTTTAGTTTCTTAACATCCTTCCCAATACTTTTTACCTCATTTAAAACTTTGAGCCTTTCTAGTGAGTGTGAAGTAATATAGCATTGTGATTTTAAACATTAATAATGTTGTTTTTTTTGTTTTTTGCTTATACTGGGGTTTGAACATGGAAAATCATTCTTGCTCTGCTTGTTTGCTCATGGCTGGTGCTTTGCCATGCCACTTAAGACATTCTTCTAGTCCAGCTTTTTGCTGGTTAATTAGAGACGTTCTGTTGGACTTTTCTGCCTGGGCGATGCTGGAACCATGATCCTTGATCTGAGCAGCTAAGATTACAGATTAGAGCTACTAGTAACCAGCATCTTTTTTTTTTTTTTTTTTGATCCGGTCGTGGGGCCTGAACTCTGGGCCTGGGCGCTGTCCCTCAGCTCTTTAGCTCAAGGCTAGTGCTCTACCACTTGAGTCACAGTGTCACTTCCGGGTTTTTTCTTTTTTGCTTGTGTGGTACTGAGGAATCGAACCCAAGGCCTCAGGCATGCAAGGCAAGCGCTCTATCACTGAGCCAACTTCCCAGCCCTGTAACCAGCATCTTTATATATTCTTTTTGGCTAGTCATATACCTGCCTTGGTGAAATGCCTTTTTAGATCTTTTCACCATTTTTAATTGGTCATTTCAAATTCATTTATTCATTCATTCATTCTTTCATTCATTTAAAAGCTTTTCGGTTGACCTGAGTTTTAAACTCATGGCCATGCTTGCTAGGCAGGAACTCTAATGTTGAGCCTTGTATCCAGCCCTTTTGCATGCTAGTTATTAATTTGGTGGTAGTACAAGGGTTTGAACTGAAGACCTCACGCTCTCATTTAGCTTTTTTAATTTTTTAATTTTTTATTTTTTTTGGGTCCAGTCGTGGGGCGTGAACTCTGGGCCTGGATACTGTCCCTCAGCTCTTCAGCTCAAGGCTAGCGCTCTACCACTTGAGCCACAGTGCCACTTCTGGCTTTTTTCTTTTTGCTTATGTAGTGCTGAGGAATCGGTCCCAGGACCTCAGGGATGCAAGGCAAGCGCTCTACCACTGAGCCACCTTCCCAGCCCCAGCTTTTTTTAATTTTTTTTTTTAAATTCAGGGCTGGTGCTCTACCTCTTGAGCCACACTAACATTTTCCAACTTTTTGCTGTCTCCTAGTTTTTCTCTCCAATCCTACCCTTATGTTGTATAGTTCATTTCTACATAGTGTCTAGTGAGTACTACTGCTGCATTTGTTCACCCTTTGTTCCTCCATTTCTGTGCCACCCCTTAAAAGACAGATAAATGAACAAACAAGACAGAAACAAAACAGAACAGCAACAAGAAAAAGCCTGTTTCCATTTTCTGGAGTTTATTTTTGATAAATAATTATTTTATATGATCAGAGGCACATAGGCATTGTGACTTTGTGTTCTACCCCTAAGAGTATCTTCCTTTGGTTTCATTGTGTGTGAATGCCTAGAGTTCTGTGTATTTCACTATGTTCAGTGTATTTTAGATCTAGCTTCCTTTCCTTGGATTTAATGCTTATCTCATTTATTTCTTGGTTTGCTTAATTTCTATGAACTTATCATGAATCGAACTAAGCTGTAGGAATCATGCCTCTACCAATTTCTATGACTCTCCATTCAATATGTTCAGATATTTTCTGTTTCTTCCTATCATCATCTTTTTAAATAAATAATTCCTAGAGGCTCTGGCCAGTCCAGTTGGAACAGATTACATTTTAAGTACTTTGCTGCATAAATGTCATCTTAGTATTTCTTTTTATCCCTATCCTGGAAATCCTTTCAATGCTTTCTTTTTTGGGGGGTCCAGTTGTGGGGCCTGAACTATGAGCTTGGGCGCTGTCCCTCAGCTCTTCAGCTCAAGGCAAGTGCTCTACCACTTTAACTACAGTGCCACTTCTGGTTTTCTGGTGGTTTATTGGAGATAAGAGTTTCATGGACTTTCCTGCCTGGGCTGGCTTTGAACCAAGATCCTCAGATCTCAGCCTCCTGAGTAGCTAGGATTATAGGCATGAGCCACCAGCACCTGGCTCAATGCTTTCTTATGTGTAAAACTTACTCTAAGAACTTAAGTCTCAGTTTAGGTCCTTATTTTGGTGGAGCATATTCTCCATTAGCCTCCTAAGAACCTTTATGGGAGGTATATATTTTGAGATGTTGCAAATCTGAAGTAGCCTTCCTTACTGTCTTGTCTTTGAATGATAACTTGGGCAAAAGTTCTAACTTGGAAATTATTTCCTTAGAATTTTGTCAGGCATTGCAGCATTATTTTCTAATTTCAAGTGTTTCTTTTGAGAGTTGATGCCAAAAATAATTCTTAATCTTTTATTTAGAGTTGCATAATGTCTTACACTTGTAATCTCAGCTACTTGGGAGGAGAAGATCACAGGAGAATTACCAGGATTTAAAGCCAATCTGAGCACAAAGTTAGTGAGACTCCTTTTTAGTCAATAAGCCTGGCATGGTGGTGCATATCTGTGATCCCATCTATGGTATAGCTTAAGTGGGAGGATGCCTGACTTGAATGAGACTTGGAGTTTAAACAGTTCTCATTAGAGGAACTGTTATCTGTGCTGAGGTTTGAATTCAAGTCCTTATGCATGCTTGGCTTTCTGCTGCTTGAGCCATGCCTCCCGACTGGCTTTTTTCTGGATATTTTGGAGATGTTGTCTCTAGGACTTTCCTCCCCACGCTGGCTTCAAACCTTGATGATCTGGATCTTAACCTCCTGAATAGCTAGGATTTAGTGTGTGTCACTGGCACCTGGCTGGAGGGTCTCTCCCAACTCCATTGTCTGATATTTTTCAGCATTGAACACACATTGAATTATATTCTTCAGAATGTCTACTTTTATTTCCTTTAATTATTTCTTTTCTTCCAGAAAGGCATTATAGGTTAAAATGACATATCATGGAGCCAAACTGTGAAGTATGAATTCCATTTCTGTCTCATATTAGTCCTGTTAAGTAGGGCAAATGACCTTATTTTCCTGATTTGTAAATCAGGGTCATAATGGTATCTCTCTAACAGGTATCTATCTAGCAGTGTTATTAAAAAGATTGAATTTATGAGGCTGGGAATGTGGTTTAATGGTTGAGTGTTTGCCTACCATGCATGAAGCCCTAGGTTTGATCCCTCAGCAGGTACCATATAAACAGAAAAAGCCAGAAGTGGTACTGTGGTTCATGTGATAGAGTATTATCCTTGAGCAAAAGAAGCTCAGCGACAGTGCACATGCCCTGAGTTCAAGTCCTAGAACTGGCAAAGAAACAAGATTAAATTTATATGTTTAAAATGCTTAGGTGAGATTTTTCTCCCTCCCTCCCTCCCTCCCTACTTCCCTCCCACCCTCCCTCCCTTCCTTTCTTCTTTCATTCCTTCTTCCCTTCCTTCCCTCCCTCCCTCCCTCTCTTCTTCCCTCCCTCCTTCCCTGACTCCCTCCCTTCCTCCCTACCCTTCTGTCTCTCATGCTTTCTTTTCTTTTCTATTCTTTTCTTTTTCCATTGGTCGTTGGTCATGTCTTGAACTCAGGACCTGGGAACTGTTCCTGAGCTTTTTTGTTCAAGGCCAGTACTCTACCACTTTGAGGCAGAGTTTCACTTCTAGTTTTTAGGTGGTTAATTGCAGATAAGCATCTCAGAGACCTTCCTTGTGGGGCTTGCTTTGAACTATTATTATCAGACCTCAGGCTCCTAAGTAGTTAGGACTACAGAAATGAACCACCGGTGCCTGGCTCAGATGAGTGTTTGTAAAGCAATATTGCTTTTTGTTAGCAATTTAGGTTATGGTTATTATTATTATTATTATTATTATTATTATTATTTGGTAGTGGGGTTTGAACTCAGGGCCTAGGTGCTGTCGTTGAGCTCTTTGCCTCAAAGCTAGTCTTCTACCACTTTAACATGGTGCCACTTTTGGCTTTTGAGTGGTTAATTGGAGATAAAAGTCTCCTGGGGACTTTTATGCCTGGGCTAACTTTGAACATGATCCTAAGATCTCAGCCTCCTAAGTAGCTAGGATTATAGGTGTGAGCCATCAGTGCCTGGTCTATAATCACATTTGATAATTCTTTCTATAGATTTTTTTTTTGGTTGGTCATGGGGCTTGAACTCTGGGCTTGGGAGCTGTCCCTGTGCTGTTCAGCACAAGGCAAAAGCTCTACCACTTGAGCCACAGCACCACTTCCTGTTTTCTAGTGGTTTATTGGAGATAAGAGTCTCACAGATTTACCTGCTCGGGCTGGCTTTGAACTGTGATCCTCAGATCTCAGCCTCCTGAGTAGCTAGGATTATATAAGGTGTGAGCCACCATTGCTGGGCTTCTATATAGATTTTGAACCTCAGTGGTCTTCTTCTTTGTTGTTGTTGTTGTTGGTTGTGACACTTGAACTCTGGGCCTGGGCACTGTCCTTCAACTCTTCAGCTCAAAGCAAGCACTCTACCGCTTGAGCCACACCAAAAAAAAAGAGTAGCATCTCATTTTGTGTGAGTAAACAGAGGATTTTTTTTCTTTGGCGGTCATGGGGCTTGAACTCTGGGCATGGGCGCTGTCCCTCAGCTTGTCCTGTGCAAGGCTAGCAATCTACTACTTGAGCCACAGTGCCACTTCTTGTAAACTGCTGATTTGAACTGTCAGAGCAGTGCTTCCTAGCCTCAGTTTTGTGATGGTCTCTTGTGTAAGGTGTGGTACAACTAGTTTCTTTCTAGTATTCTACTAAAATGTATAATCTCTTTTAGTCTTTCAAAAAAAGTAGCTATGTGTTTCATAGTCTTAAAAAACATTGACTTTTTTGAATTTAAGATTATTTACAAACCAAACAACAGCAGGGATAATTTCACTGTGTGACCAAGGTAGTTGAAGGGTTGAGTTTGAGATAGTGCTAAGTATGAACCTTGGGATGAGATCATGAGATTCAAAGGACCAAGGCCTTACCCAGTATTCCCACTTCCAGCTTTTCCTGTTGTCTGTCTGTAGAGGACTTTGTGTATTTATGAGTTTTTCCTGCCAAAAGTTTTTGCTTTTGTATCTTAGTCATTCTCTGGCCTCTGAAATCTCAGTCATATGAGTGTAGCTCATGAGGACAGCCATAATGTGTGAATTTGAAGACACTGTTCTTAATGGCTTGCTCAGCAAGTAGCATCTTTTGCAGTACAGCTCCAACCAGAAGTAATGGAACGCAGAGGGAGTCTACGATCCAGACTGTTACAGAGAGGTTATTTCTCTAGATGCAGGCAAATGCATCTCTTGTCTGGGACTGAGACAATGTTTATTTTACAAGCTTTTCATATGATTTTGATTTGGATGACCCCTGAGCCACTGTTTTGGAAAACAGTATCATTCCCCAAAGATCGCATGTAACAAGAGGGTATCAAAGGATCTCAAAGGAATTAGGGGTTCTAGTATTTATTTAGTACCAGTTTTCTTTTTTCTTTTTTTTTCTTTTTTCTTTTTGTCAGTGGTGGGGCTTGAACTCTGGGCCTCAGTGCTGACCCAAACTCTTCAGCTCAAGGGTAGGGCTCTGCCACTTGAGTCACAGTGCCACTTCCCATTTTCTGGTGTTTTTTGGGAGATAAGAGTCTCATGGACTTTCCTGCACAGGCTGACTTTGAACGGTCATCCTCAGATCTTAGCTTCCTGAGTAGCTAGGATTAAAGGTGTGAGCCACTGGCACCAGGATACTTAGTGCCTGTTAAAACTCTGGCACTGAATTTGGCATGCAATAATCTTGTTACTTTAACTTGTGCAGATTCCATCCAGTGTCCTTTGGCTGAATTGACTTTTTAGGAAAACATTTTTTAAATTTTTTATCTTTATTGAAAAGATGATGATCTGGGGTATACACTTACATAAGTAAGGTAATGGATACATTTGTTTTTAAATAGTGTTACCCCATCCCTATTTTCTCCATCTTACCCATCCCTAGTCCCCTTCCCCACAGTTGTAAGGTTCATTTCCAACTTAGTGTCAAGTGAGTATTAATGTTGCATTACTTCATCCTTTGTCCTGCTTTTTCTGTGATTCCCTTTCTTTTCCAAAGAATGAATAAATTTATATAAAAGACACAAGGTACAGAAAACTATAAGAGGAAAAAAATAATAACTACATACAAGATATGAAAAGAGCCTCTTGTTTCTGATTCTTGGAGTTCATGTTGTTATGTTTCATTATATGTGGTCCTATGCACTTAGCAATTTGGGGTATTGAGAGCTTGTTATAGAATATCATAGACATATTGTAGTTCTTACAAATGAGGCAAACCATGGGTCATTTTTTAAATTATTGTGAAAATACTGTACAGAGGAGTTACAATTACATGGGCAAGGTAACAAGTACATTTCTTATCAAGAATTGTTGCCTCCTCCTTTTTCCCCTTCCCATCCCTACTTACCCCCACACCCCCACTCCCCCTCTCCCCACACCAGCCAAAGTTGTAAAGTTCATTTTTCAACATAACGACTTGTACATCTCATTGTTGCAGTGGGTCCTCCTGTATCCAGAGTTAAATGATTTGTTTTTTCCCTTCCTCTTCACAAATTATACCAACATCAAATAGAGTGAAAGCAGGGGTTATACTGTGGGGGAGGGAAGTACAAAGCAATAAAGAACTCATCAACATTTTAGTAACAATCCCAAGAAAGGAAAAAAAAAACATTTGAATCCTTATCTTGGAGTCATTTTGCATAACATCAACTTTTCTGATCTTTTGTGCTCGTCTACCTCACCCCAGTTAAAATGGCTATAATCAGGAACTTTAATAACAACAGATGCTGGAGAGATGTGGACAGAAGGGAAACTTACTGCATTGTTGGTCTGGTGTAAACTTGTTCAACCACTTTGGAAAGCAGTATAAAGGTTCCTCAAAAGATTCCACATAGAGCTTCCCTATGACCCAGCAATCCCACTTTTGGGCATTTACCGAAATGATCACAAACAAGGACATACTAACGCTGCCATGGGTCATTTTTAAAATATATATTTATTGTAAAGATACATGGGTCAATATTTAATAGAACCAGATCTCATAGACTATGAAATAATTCTCCTATAATCTATTAGTCTCAAAGGTTAAAACAGCTATAGTAACTGCAGTCAGGTACCCAAGTGGTGCTGGTATATAGAGAATATTATCCATCTCTAGAGAATATAGACACCTATCTGGGTCTCAGTGCAAGCTCTATTTGTTGCCTGGTTTTCTGGGTTCTTCATTTCAAGTGAAGCTCAACACATTATTATTTTTTTAAATGCAGATGTGCACTGGTTTTTCTAAAATATTGGTGGCAAGAATAGGCTTAGATAAATGTAGTATAGTGTAGCCAGATTCAGATTATAGTTGATGAATTTATAATTCCAATCTAATTCTTGATGGGTAGTGTTGGTTTGAGATGGAAAAAGACCTTTAATTATGGTGGAGAAGAAAGAGTGTCAGCTATGTAGTCAGGAGAATTGATTTTAGTCTCAGTTCTATATGACACGAGCTCTGAGCCCTCACCTCTCTAAGTATCAATATTCTATAGGTAGAGAAAAATGTGCTAATAGTGCCTTTTCACAGGACTGCCTCAAGGCTAAAATGAAATACATGCCAGTATCTCTTCCCTGTATTTTCATTTCTTTCTTTCTTGTCAGAAAGTATATCACCCTGTTGACCTATGTTGACCTGAAGCACATGATCCTCCTGTATCATCAGCTTTCTAAGTGCTGGGATTACAGGCATTTACTACCATGCCTAGTTTACAGATCAGTATTTTCTTTCTTTGAATTCTTCACAAGCAACTATTACATTGACGTATCCAGGTAACAACTTAAGTAAATAACACCTGTTATTTGCTTGTTTTATTTACTTTTAAAACTATCAGAAACAATCTGAACAATCTATCTTGCTGTTCTCAGTCAAGGAAATATTTCTGGAAATCTAATTTCAAGGTAATAATGCATTTCCTTATTGTGTGATAAGTAGAAAAACATCTCAGTGTAGTTTGGCTATAGGCTTTTATCTATCCAATCATAAAATTAATGGACTTGTATAAAGTAGACTAACCTACAGCTTTGAGCTGAAGAGCTGAGGGGCAGTGCCCAGGCCCAGAGTTCAAGCCTCACCACTGACAAAAAGAACAACAACATTAAATACAGTGAAAGCAAGGGTTATACTGTGGGTGAGGGATGTATAAAGCAACAAAGAAATATCTTGTAAATACATTGGAAACAATAGCAAGAAAGAAAAAGACATTTGAGTCTTTATCTTGGGGTTTATAAAAAAGTTATACAAAAAGACCACCAACAACAACAAAAAATCCAAACAAAAAATATCAGCATAGGTCTTATAAAACTCAATACATGTACTTAATGTCATAGCTTTGATTCCACATTGATTTGTGCACAAACATTTCAGTTCCTTAGCATGCCATTTTAGTGTTAAGTCAATAAACAGCTTTATCTTAAAATAGAAATTTCCATTACATGTTTCGTAGGTCTTCAGTGTTCTGAGGGTGAAGTTGGATGGGTGGATAAACAAGCTACACATTTGATTCACAGAGGTTGTTTTGTGGGTCTTTTATTTTATTTTTGTGAGGCTTAACCTGAGAGCCTCATATCCTCATTTGCTTTTTTGCTCAAGATATTACTCTTCTACTTGACCATTCTCTACTTTTGTTTTTCTTGTGGGCTACTTGGGGTAAAGAGTCTCATGGATTTGTCTGCCTAGGCTGGTTTCTCGCCATGATCCTCAAAACTTAGCCTTCTGAATAGCTAGGATTACAAGCATGAACCATCAGTGTTGAACACTCTGTGGGTCTTTATTTATCCATGACACATTGAGCACCAATGTGCAATAGCTGTAGAAAACAAATGAGTCCATAAGAAGCGTCAGTCAGGTAGGAGAAAAGAGGTCATGAAAATAATATGTTTACCGAAAATTGCTGGTGGCTCTTGCCTGGTTGCTGAGGAGGCTGAGATCTGAGGATCACAGTGTGAAGTCAATCGAAGGCAGGAAAATCCTTGAGACTCTCTGCTCTAATGCACCATCAAAAAGCCAGAAATGTTGGAGTGTGTGGTTCAAGTTTTAGAGCACTAGTCTTGAGTGAAAATGCTAAGGGACAGCTCATCCTAGGTCCTGAGTTTAAGCCCTAGTACACACACACACACACACACACACACACATACACACACACACACACACACACACACACACACACTAGGTCATGAAAAATGTGATTAAAGAAAAAGAACAAGGACACACACACACAAACAGAGTATTATTAGGTCATGAAAAATGTGATTAAAGAAAAAGAACAAGGAGTTATTTATCTGGGAGGAACTCTCAACTATGTGGCTGTTTTATTGAAACCAGAGTTTGGAGAGAGAGACATGATTTTATCTAGGAGAAAAGCAATTCAGAGCCAGTGTATGCGGCCCCGAGATGGGTTTTGGGAATGTGGTTGACTCAGTTACGAAAACAGCAATAGCCAGAAGAGAATGACCAAGAGAAGTGGCAGTGAGGAAGGGTATCATAACACGGAGACATTTCATTTTCCTTCTGAAATGAGTAGGACGCCATTGTGAAGTTCCAGCCAAGAAACACTTCATAGTGTGATAGTGTTTGAAAGAGAGTAGGGATGGGAGACCTTGTTTAGGGACTGTAGTTTGCAGGTATGGGAATAAGGATGCATTGCACTCATGTGGATTGAATTACAGGTAGACACAGTGGTATATTCAGTTTCTGCATGCAGTTTAAAAGCCCAACATGTAGTATTTTGTAATGGCAAGGATATAGCATAAAAGCAAATAAAGTCTCCAGGAGAATCCCAAAGTGTGTGAGAATGGAAAGAGTGCTGGGAAGATGACAGTACTGATTGTGAGTTTTTATCTTTGCTGGATTCATCAGGCTTTTTCGATCCATATGTTTGCTTCCAAAGCACTCTGTGCAACCTTCTCCCATAGGTAGCAAAGCTCAATTTGAATTCATGCCTCCAGTGTGGTTATAGATGCTGTGGCCAGTGCCCAAGAGGCCATGTTTGTTCTAGTGGCAAAAAGCAGCAATTGGAGAGGTGAAAAGAAATACAGGTTACTGCTTGCTTTTATTTTTTTTTTTGGACATTTCTTGTCCTCCACTTGTTCCTCAGGAGTACTGATACACAAGCTGTGCCCTCAGAAAGAACCGTTGTGCCACCATATGAAGTGAAATTGTTCAATCTCAATTGGGTTATTTGTCTTTTGTCTGCTTTTTTGTCCGTTACTACATAAACCTAATCATTTATAATTTCCTGGATGCTGGTTGACTCTCCCCTTTCTTTTCTTCTAAACACCGTGCCCTTCATTATAAGTAGTAGACTCCTGTGTTCCCAGTGCCCCCAAACTCATTGCTTGTCCTCCTTTCACAGCTGAGCAATACCAAGTGTCACTGAGTTGTGTTCATGGAGCTTTCTGAAGCTAGGATGCTGAGATTTGGAGCTGGAATGTCCTAGAGGCTCATGGAACCATTTCTCAGTGCTGCCCTGTACTGGTTCAAAGATCTGCTTTTGCAGGTTGCATTAACAAAGATCATTTTGCTACCTTTGCTAAGAATAAGACAAATGAGCATCATGTCTTTTACTCTGGAAATGCAGGGAGAGATTCTTACTTTAGTCAATTCCTGTTCCAGTGTGTGTGTGAGGTGGAGAACTCCTTGTGAGCTGCCATCTAATGTCACCAAAATTGAGATTTAAGTAAGTTACATTCAAAAAATAAGTGAAGTCAATGCATGTTTCCCCTTCTATTGTGGATGGTAGATTTAGGTTATAAACGCATCAGTAAATACGTTTGGTGATAAGCATGTATACACAAATGTATTCACAGAAATATGGTGGATTGAAGGGAGATCTCAAATATGTAATTCCTTAGAAAGGCAAATTTTTAGCAAAATGAAACATCAGGAAGCAGATACTGGAAAAAAATGGGTGGGGTCAATAGGAAAAGTGTGAACAAATAGTAAAGAGGGGGGAAATGCAGTCAAGAATCCAATGTATCTGCTACAAAATTAAGAGTGAGGGAAGGGCTAGGTAGGGAAAGGATCGGTTGAAAGCGGTACCATTGATCAAGATATATTGTATTCGTGAACTGCATTGTTACATGGGAACTCCTTTGTACAACTAAAGAATAAGGACATTCAAAATTATATTTTTAAGAAAATGCTGCTCAAGGGCCTCTCTATGGAATTTTGCCCTAAAAGTTACATTAAGTGCTTCCATTTAAGGTATATAATCTTGAACAATTCTTACTTTTGATCAATTTTATTTTGATCAATTTGAAAGGAATGAGGCAAGTAATTTCTGCATTACCTTCATTAATCCAGCAACATTTTTGAAGTACTTAACTATGCTTGTAGATTATGCCAATGACCTAAGAAGGGGGTCACAAATGTGAACTGCCCATTTCCTTTTCTCTTAAGAGAGAGGGCATGAACATTTCATCATAGGGCTGGATATGAAACTTGGAAGCCTTTGTAATCTACGTGGTTGTTCTCTGTCACAGTCCCTCTGGTTTGCTGTCATGATGGGAAAGCTCATTGGAGGGACATGAATGAGCCCAACAACCTTCTAGGGAATTTGGTTTACTAAATAAGGTGGAAGGATGCATTTGGTTTACTGGCTACAGTGTATCAGTTGCTTAAAATCTGTATTGGAGTAGAGGAAGAAAATAGAAACCATAATGACATGTCTGAGAACACCAAAGTGTGACTACTTGGTGATGATTCTTTCACATGATCTGGTAGCAACAGTGCTCAGGAAGTCTTCCTAGAGAAGGTAATATCTTAGAAGATTCTCACAGAGAATGATATTGGGGGAAGAATTGTCAGACACAATTCTTAGGATGATTATTAAGAATAAAATAAAATGGTGTAGATAGATTTCGGTGATCTTTACACAATAGGAAACCAAGATTTGGAGACTTCAAACATGCTGTGTAATTATTCTCTGCAACAACAGGTAACATTTTTTGCATTCAAAAAGCATTACTAATGTGTTCTTATGTATTTTCAATATGGGAAAAGCAACATGCAAGGCATTTTTTTTTGGTTGGTCATGGGGATTGAACTTTGGGCCTAGGCTCTGCCCTCAGCTCTTCAACTCAAGGAGAGCACGCTACCATGTGAGCCAAAGTGATGCTTCCTGTTTTCTAAGTGATTTATTGGAAATAAGAGTCCCCGGACTTTGCTCCTAGGACTGGCTTTAAACCTTGATCCACAGATCTCAGCCTCCTGAATAGCTAGGATTAAAGGCTTGAGCCACCATTGTCCAGCTCATAGGCACATTTATAAACGCTGAAGTACTTGAACTATTGAATCAGGTCAGTTGACTGGGAATGGAAAAGGTTTATAAATTGCCTGCTCTGTGGGAGTTTTTATTTGTGTATATCATTTATCTAAGCCTGTGCTTAGACATCTCCAGACTTAAGTATCTCCAGATACTTATCAGAGACACACTTATCAGAGATGGATAATCTAGCCAGGGCCATCCCCAGATGTTAGTCAGCGATACTTTGAAACTCATTCTCTCAGAGGTGACTTACATCCATCACTCTTCTTTGGGGACAGGTCTCTGCAGAGATACAGTACCTGTGACACTGTGGCCTCATCTGATATCATAGTGCTCCATCATGAAAAGCCTAGAGAAAGACCTCCTTTTCTTTGCCCCATCTTTCTAAATGGAAGTTAAGATTTGTATTGCACAAAGCAAAAGGGCATGCTTTGGAACCACAATGTCTGCTTCTCTGTGCAGTAATGTTTAGAATGTAACATCTCCTCTAGGTGACTTTGTTACTGTTGGATACATTTTACCAACGTGGTCGCATCCTCTTTATGGCCATTGTTTCAATCACTGCAGGGCACTGGTCTGCAGTGGGAGCATAATGCAGCCAGGTTCTGTTGCATGAGAGGAATGAGAAACTTTGCTGGAGAAGACTTGTCTGTTAAGCCATCAGAAACTTGGAACAATCTACTTTTTGCCATTCAGGATTCGTTTCTTCTTAGTCCATAGGAATGGCCATTTGCCACCTTTGGATATCATTTTCTCATTTGGGAAGTTGTGCCCAACTCATTAGTTGTCTATTTTTATTCATAAACCAAAAGAGATAGATTCAAAACCTGGATGTAAATCAGAGTAATTTCCAGACATGACTACTTCCCACTCCTTGTCATGGGGCCTTCTCCATAGACTCCTCACACATGGAGTTGTTTTGGCCAGAGCAAAGGATGAAAGAGAATGAGAGAGAGCAAGAGAGCAAGAGAAATATCCCACTGTGAGAGTAACAGCCATTTATATTGCAATCTGAGAAGTGATATCTCTCATCTCATTTCTTCCACGTTCTATTCACTAGAACCAATAACTAGATGTGGCCACATCTGAAAAATGAGAGATTGCAGGCGATTGTCAGGACAGGTATAGTTTTGAAACTGGGACTAAGGGGTCCTGCTCAGTTAATGCTCATAGGTCATGAAATGAAGTGACAATCTACACCTCATCTATGCTCTTGCCGTATCCAGTGCCTGAATGAGTCTGTGCCCAAGATTCATGGTCTCAGAGAGGCACTAGTTGGAACCATCCCAAGACTAAGGGCCACAGAATGGGACAGGAAACAAAAAAGGAAATTCAGAAAAGAGCCTAAGAGACATATAAGACTTGAAACAGCCTAATGTGTGTGAACAGCCTAGGGAATCTTGGGAGAACTTTATGGAAAAAGATAATGGGCCAGTATTCTCTCCCACTGGGAATTTGCCAGTCATGATAGCATACTCCTGTAGGACTACCAGTCACAATACTGAGGGAGGAAAATTATAAATTTCAGTACATCTTGGGCTACATCACCCAATTCTATCTCAGAAAGGAAGGGAGGAACAGATGAAAGGGAGGAAAAGTGCAACAAGAAAATGAAAAGAGAAAATCAGGAACTAGTAAAGAAAAGGTAGGGGTAAACAGAGGAAAGAAAGGAGGGAGAGAATAAAAAGAACCAACAATAGGGAAAAAGTATATGTTGGGATGGCTTAATAACCCTCATGTATGACCCAACAATGATAAATGTCAGTAACTACTTATGGAGACTTTTTAAAAAAAGAAAGAATAAAGTAGCATGTGACAATATTTGACCAAATGAAATAGCGTTATGGAGGAACAGCTCTCTGAGATTCTTCTGTGAGTGAACTTACTAGGTTTTTATGGGGTAAGAGGAGAATGGATTTGGAACTAAGTCTTGCTACGTAGCCCAGGTTGGACTGGAACTCACTATACAGGCCAACCTGTCCTCCATCCCTAAACCTCCTGTCTCTGCCTTCTGCCTTCTGTGTTTGGGAGTATGGCTTTATTACACCAAGCTCATTTTTAATGCTGCTGTTCTTGCCAGTCCTGGGACTGGAACACAGGGCCTGGGCACTATCCCTGAGGTTTTTTGCTTAAGGCTAGCTCTTTCCCACTTTGAGGCACAGGGCCATTTGCAGTTTTCTGGTGATTAATTGTTGAGAAGAAGCTCATGGACTTTGCTGCCTAGGCTGGATTTAAGCAGAGATCCTCAAATCTCATCCTACGGAGTAGCTAGAATTACAGGTGGAAGCCACCAGTGCCTAATGCATTATTAATTCTTTTCCCTTTAAAAGATCTTTGAGATAGCTCAGCAGTGGTGGCGCATGCCTCCAATCCTAGCTACTCAAGAGGCTGAGATTTGAGGATAGCAATTGAAAGAATGTCCAGGCAGGGGTTGGGAAGGTGGCTAAGTGGTATAGCGCTTACCTTGCATGCATGAGGACCTGGGTTTGATACCTCAGCACCACATAAGCAAAAAGAAAAAAAGCCAGAAGTGGTGCTGTGGCTCAAGTGGTAGAGTGCTAGGCTTGAGCTGAAGAGCTGAGAGACAGTGCCCAGGCCCAGAGTTTAGGCCCCATGACTGGAAAAAACAAAACAAAACAAAAACAAAAAAAAAAACAGTGTCCAGGCAGGAAAGTCCATTAGATTCTTCTTCTTCTTTCTTTTTTCTTTTTTTTGTTTTTGGGTCCGGTTGTGGGGCCTGAACTCTGGGCCTGGGTGCTGTCCCTCAGTTGTTCAGCTTAAGGCTAGTGCTCTACCACTGAGCCACCTTCCCAGACCATTCCATTAGATTCTTTTGTGTGTGTGTGTGAACATACTGTACAGAGGGGTTACAATTACATGGGCAAGATAATGAGTATATTTCTTATCAAGCATTGCAGCCTCATCCTTTGTTTACCCTTCACATCCCTTTCCAGCCTCTCCCTGCCCCCCCCACCCAATCCATTAGATTCTTATCTCCAATAAACCACCAGAAAACCAGAAGTGGTACTGTGGCTCAAGTGGTAGAGAGCTAACCCTTAGCTGAAGAAGGGGTGGGGTGAAGTGGCCCACTTACTTCAAACCAGCCGTACTCCAGGTGGGCATCATAGGCATGCATGGTCACACACCGACAGGGACTAGGAGGATGGAGATCCACGCAGCTAGGGCATAGAGATTTCTGGGTTTCTTGTGCCAGCGGCAGGTGCAGCACCAGCTGCAGGAGGATGGCAGCAAACACGGCCTGGGTCCTGAGACTGTCGGTGGACACAGTGGATGCAGTGGAATCAAGTAGCCTCAGGCCGGAGCCGGGAGAGGATGCAGGGCAGACAGACTCCAAGCCTCCTGCTTCCTTAAAGGGTGGCCGCTATGGTGGTGTGCTTCCAGACTCATCCAGGACTGTGTGCATGTGTGTGCCCATGAGTGTCCCTCACCAGCATTTGTGCTTATGCCCATTGCACGTTTGTACTGTCACAGTTTGTGACCATGCATGCCCCTTCTTCTCACTTCCCGGCTGGGCTTCTATATCTCCTGAGAGGCTGGAGGACCCATGACCGCTGGAATCTAGACCTGAGGTGAGACTTTCCCAGTTGCTACTGGAAAGCACCCAGTGGAGGATGTAGCATGGCACCCTGCTCGGTTGGAGCACTATCTATAAAATAGATTTTGTATTCCGTTTACGAGTGAGCTTTGTTCTTTTTTTTTTTTTTTTTTTTTTTGCCAGTCCTGAGGTTGAACTCAGAGCCTGGGCACTGTCATTGATCCTTGCTGTGCTCAAGGCCAGAGCTCTAACACTTGAGCGACTTCTAGTTTTTTGCTGTTTATGTGCTACTGAGGAATCGAACCCAGGGTTTCTTTTTTTTATTATTTTATTTTATTTGTGAACATACTGTACAGAGGAGTTACAATTACATGGGCAGGATAATGCGTACATTTCTTACCAAGCATTGCAGCCTCCTCCTTTGTTTACCCTTCACATCCCTTCCCAGCCTCCCCCCTCCCGCCCATCCCAATCCTTCTCCTTTCCTGCCTCCCCCCTCCCCCCGCACCGACGTTGTAAAGCTCGTTTTGGACATGACAACTTGTACTTCTCATTGTTGCAACAGGTCCACCTGTATCCTTAAACAACTGGTTTTTCACCATCTCCTCCACAAGTTATACTGACATCAAATATAGTGAAAGCAGGGGTTATACTGTGGGGGAGGGACATACAAAGCAACAAAGAGATAATCTTATAAATGCGTTAGAAACACATGCATGAAAGAAAAAAAAACATTAAAATACATATATATGGGTTCATTTTCCTGACATCACATTATCTGACCTTTTCCGCTTGACTCATACTATACTAGATATTACAAATAAGGGAAATCATGGGACCTATGTTTCTTTGGGCCTGGCTTACTTCACTTAATATAATTTTTTCCAAGTTTTTCCATTTCCTAACAAATGGGGCAGTGTCATTCTTTCTGATGGAGGCATAGAATTCCATTGTGTATAAATACCACATTTTCTTGATCCATTCATCTACTGAGGGGCATCTGGGTTGCGAACCCAGGGTTTCATGCATATGCTAGACAGGCACTGTACCACTAAGCGACATTCCCATCCCTTTTGTTAATCCTCCAGCTTCTCAGGAAATTTAGAATCCCAGCCCAGAAGTGTGTGAGAAGGGCATGTGCGTGTGCATAGGGTAAGAGAATGCACATGCACTGCACATAATCATGCACGCTGGTGAGGGACATGCATGCACAGATGCGCACACATGCACACCCACCTGGATGTGAGTGTCACCACAGTGGCCACCCAAAAAAGAAGCAGGAATTCAGGAATCTGCCCTGCACTGTCTCCGGGGTCCACCCCGAGGCTTCTTGAATCCACTGCATCCACCAGCAGTCTCAGGACCCAGGCCATGTTCATTTCTTTCCTTCCCCAACTGGTGCTGCACCTGTTGCTGTGATGTGAATCCTAGGGTATCTTCAGCCTGACTGCATGCATCTCCATCCTCATAGTCGTGTGACTGCGGCATGTGTGTGATGCCCTCCTGGGCTCGGGCTAGTTCAAAGTAAGTGGGCCACTTCACACACGTGTGTATGCACACACGTGCGCACAGGCACAAAGACACACACACACACATACACACACACACACACACACACACACACACACACACACTCATAGGACCGGAAGTGCAGGTCAAGGTACTGTAAGTGTGTGTCAAAGGACCTGAAGCTGGGTGAGGAAATTGGGAACGCACTTGCAGAGCTATATAGACATGGACTAAGGCGCCCTAGATCCCCAGGGAGAATGAAGGGTGGGGCTGTCTCAGAGACCTCCTTGCTACCCCCAGTATGGCCCCAGGGTTGGTCAGTTCTGCCAGGATCTCTGGTGGTCATGGAGCTGGAGCCATATTCATTGCCACCTTTCCCGAACTGGCACTGCATCTGCTACAGTGATGTCTCTTTGCCTGTGGACCTCCGTCTTCCTGGTCTATATGTGCCTTGTTGCAGTGCCATCAAGAGGACACCCTCATTGCCAGGAAGTGCCCCTCCTCTTGATCCCCCTCCCCACCAGGGACTGGAAGCCATGGTAAGAGGAGGTCTGTTACTCCTGTTGATACAAGAAAAGATGGAGATTTGGAGAAAGGAGTTGACAGTGGGGATGAAGTCCTGCTTTGTATACAATAGATGTCCACTAAGAGATTCACAGTGTACAATGGCATACTGATAATTCAGAGAAGCCTAAGAGTAGAAAAAGGATGTCATTTTCGCTCACATGAGTCTTTAGCACTTCCTGTGAAACTTGCACCAACAACCTCATTTTCTCTATCTTTTCACAGGAGCATAGGACATCTGGTTTTGAGCAGAGTTGACACCAGAATGCCAAGGGACCATTATCATTGCATGGCCACCACCACCTGGATTTTGTCCACAGGGGACTTGTCCCCTTTCCATCTGGTGCTTCAGTTGCATCATCTGCAGAATGCAAGGTCAGAAACATTGAATGTCCCTATGACTTTCTTTGACCAAACTGGTTTATGGGAGCATGTGTTTCTGTCCATCCTTGAGGGGTGGATGCTTTAGATGACATTGCCAACTTACTTTAAATGATAGCTTTGTAATACAACCTACCTTTTATCTATCTTAGTCAATCATAGTTTGCTCTCTCATACCCTGTGAGCATTTTTAAAACATTTTTTGCACTTGCAAAGCAGGCAGTTAATAATTGGATCAGAAATGTAACTTTAAATCTTGTTTTTCACTTGTAATAAAGGTAATTAATTACAGGGTCATAACTGTATTGTATACGTTACTGGGCAATTTTCCACTGTGGGTTGGAAGGAATATTGACACTTAGAAGATGCCATACATGGTCATTTGCTTCAAATCTCTAGGGTTTCATTTCTTTTTAGCAAAATGTTTTAAAAGGTTGAGAAAGCATTCTCTTACTTTTCAAAACAACTGTGGGACCCATGAAAACACAAGCCATGTTTCTGCATGCTAAGTACAATATTAATTGTATTGAAGAAACCAGGGTTCCAAAGGCCTTGGAATCAAGGCCTTCATTTGTTGAGGTGACAGAAGGGGGCTCTAGTGTCAGGATGATCCCCTATCTCTATGATGTGTGAAATCTTCTGCATCCATTCGTGCTTCCTTTCTGTCATACATTTGCTAAAATGTGTTCAAATCCAGGGTGAACCTTCAGGAGAACAGAGAACAAAATCAGTCAGTCAATCTTGGGACCCCAACTCCTGTGACCAGAGAGATACATTTTTCTCATTTTTGTCCTGAGTTGTGGCTCCTGTGGTTGCTTGGGGAATGGAGCATAAGGAACAGAGAGACTGAGAGGATAACTGGGAGCTATGCCTTGCCCTTCCTGCTCTCTTCTCCCACTCCTTGAGATCTATCAAGAGGCCTACCTTGGAGTCTTTCTGCACCTCCCATGTTTTAGGTTGAGTTGAATTTAGGCATAAGGATATTGCAGAATATTCCACAAATATGCCAATTCCAACCACAGGTCAGATGGTCTTTTCCATTTTGAAGCAGACTTACTTGCTCAGCTTACCTGCTGTTGTTTGACCATCTTCCATAGTGCTGGGATGACAGCTATATGTAGAGGGAGAGCCAGGGCCCAGAGTATGGCTACTGTGTGATTCAGACCCAGATCTCTCACTCACTCATGATGTTTTCTTTCTTGAGGTACATAAAATATGTTTTCAAACCTTATGAACACTGACATGTATGAGTCATCTCCATCACTGACTGTGTCAACATGATCACGGGATACAATCATTATCTGGTCTTCTATGACCACTTAGGAGAATGCTCTGTGTATCAATCTTTGTTTCATTCAACAGCCCACTAAAATTCATGAACTTCAGCACTGGATGAGCTCCATAAAATCAGTCTCGGGGGAAAACTGGATATCTTGAATGCTAAGACTAAGATAAAAATGAGCATCACTGGAAGTGATGCTGTGGCTCAAGTGGTAGAGTACTTCAGCTCACCTTGAGCTGAAGAGCTGAGAGATAGTTCCCAGGCCCAGAGTTCAAGCCCCACCACCGAAAAAATAAGACTATCCAACTACAAATGAGCATCATTCAATTGTCTTTTTCACTAGAAATGCAGGAAGCGATTCTTACCTTGGTCAGTTTCTAGTCCTGTGTGTGTGTGTGTGTGTGTGTGTGTGTGTGTGTGTGTGTGTGTGTGTGTGTGTGTGTGTGTGTGTGTGTGTGTGTGTGTGTGTGTGTGTGTGTGTGTGTGTGGGGAGGTGGGGAACTCCTGGTGAGCTGGCATTTAATGTCACCAAAAATGAGATTTAAGTTACATTCAAAACATTACATTCAAAAAATATTAAATGAAGTCAATGCCTGTTTCCCCTTCTACGTGGAAGCTAAATTTAGCTTATAAACTCATCAGTAAATATATTTGAGCCTGAATTCCAGGCCTGGGAGCTGTGTCTGAGCATGGCTTTTTTGACATTGTTGTTTTAATTGTTACTTAAAACGAGCACTGTACCACTTGCCACATCTGGCCTTTTGGTGATTAATTGGCCATACGAGGCTTAATGGTCTTTCTTGACTGTGTTCACTTCAAAGTGTGATCTTCAGATCTCAGCCTCTTGAGTAGATAGGATTATAGGAGTGTGTTACTGGCACCCAGAACAAACTCTTTTTAAAGATGATTCTTATCATGTAATTAGTTGTCTAAAGAAAGATCTCAGGATATTTCCATACATGCATACACTGCATCTCAGTTAAACTCACTCCTCCATCACTTTCTTTTGTTCTATCCTTGAAACAAATGTAGGCAGGCATTGGTGGTTCATACCTGCAACCCTAGATACTCAGAAGGCTGAAATCCAAGGATCTTGATTCAAAGCCAACTGGGACAGAAAATTTTGTGAGACACTTATATCCAATTAATTATCAAGAAGCCAGAAGTGGAGCTG
>NW_027203024.1:0-116629 GCF_024711535.1 Dipodomys merriami
CCCTCAATCTCAGCCTAAGCCTAAGCCTAACCCTAACCCAAACGTTAACCCTCACCCTAAACCTAAACCTAACACTAACCCTAACTTTAACCCTAAATCTCACCCTCATCCTAAACCTAACTCTAAACATAACCTAAACCTAAACCTCATCCTAACCCTAACCCTAACAATAACCCTAACACTGACCCTAACCCTCACCCTAACCCTAAACTTAACCGAACCCTAATTCTCACCCTAAACCTAACCCTAACCCTCACCCTTACCCAAACCCTCACCCTTACCCTCATCCTCAACTTAAACCTAAGCCTAACCCTAACCCTAACACTAACCCTCACAGCCACCCTAACCTTTACCCTAATCCTAATCCTAACTCTAAGCCTAACCCTCACCCTCAACATAACCCTCACTCTAACCCTAACTCTAACACTAACCCTAACCCTAACCCTCAACCTCAGTCTCACCCTAACCCTAAATCTAACTGTAAACCTCACCCTCACCCTAACCCTAACCCAAAACCGCACACTAATCCTAATCCTAAACCTCACCCTCAGCCTAGCCCTCACCCTAACCCTAATCCTAACCCTAACCCTCATCCTAACCCTCACCCTAACCCTCACCCGCACCCTCAACCTCACCTTAACTGTAACACTAACCCTAACAATAAAACTAACCTTAACCCTAAACATCACCCTAACCCTATTCCTCACCTCCACCCTCACCCTCAGCATAACCCTAAGCATAAGCCTAACCCTCACACTAAGCCTTACATTCACCCTAACACTAAACCTAACCCTAAACCTAACCCTATTGCTAAATCTCAACCTAACCCTCACCCTCACCCTAACCCTCACACTAACCCTAACCCTAAACCTCAACCTAACCCTCCCCGTAACCCTAACTCTAACCCTAAACCTCACCCTCACCTTAACACTAACCCTAACCCTAACCCTATACCTCACCCTAAAACTCAACCTAACCGTAACCCTCACCCTGACGCTCAAACTCACCGTAACTCTAACCCTAACACTAACAATAACACTAACCCTAACACTAACACTAACACTAATTATAACCCTCACCCTCAGCCTCACCCACAAGGCAAAATAAACCCTAATCATAACACTAACAATACTCCTAACCATAACCCTAACCCTAAAACAAATCCACACCCCCACCCCCACCCTCACTCTCAGCCTAAGCCTAAGCCATTACTTAACCCTAACCCTAAACCTAAACCTAACCCTAACCCTAACCCTAACCCTAAACCTAACCCTAACCGTAACCCTAATCCTCAGCCTCACCCTCAATCTAACCCAAAACCTCACCCTTACCCTAAGCCTAACCCTAACCCTAACCCTAACCCTCACACTCACCATCACCCTAACCCTAATCCTAAATCTAACCCTACCCTTTAACGTAACCCACACCCTAACCCTCACCCTAACCCTCACCCTAACCCTAATCCTAACCCTAAAACTCATCATAAGCCTCACCCTAACAATAACCCTAACACTCACCCTAACCCTAACCCTAAACCTCACCCTCATTCTCTGCCTAAGTCTAAGCCTAAGCCTAACTCTAACCCAAACGTTAACCCTCACCCTAAACCTAACCCTAACACTAGCCCTAACTCTAACCCTAAATCTCAACCTCATCCTAAACCTAACTCTAACCCTAAACCAAAACCTAAACCTCATCCTAACCTTAACCCTAACCCTCACACTCACTACAACTATAACCCTAAACCTAACAATAACCCTAACCCTCACCCTAACCCTAACCCTAACACTAACACTAAAACTCACCCTAACCCTAATCCTAAACCTCACCCTCAGCCTAGCCCTCACCCTAACCTTAATCCTATCCCTAACCATCATCCTAAAACTCACCCTAAAACTAACCCTAACGCTCACCCTCACCCTAAACCTAATCCTAACCCTAACCCTCAACCTAACGCTAACTCTCACCCTAACCATAAACCTAACCCTCACTGTAACCCTAACCCTAACCCTAACCCTAAACCTAAACCTAGTCCTCAGCCTCACCCTCACCCTAAACCAAAACCTAACCCTAACTCTACGCCTAACCCTAACCCTAACCCTAATGCTCACACTCAACCTCACCCTAACTCTAATTCTAAACCTAACCCTATCCCTAACACTAACCCTCACCCTAACCCTAAACCTAAACCAAAACCTCAAACTAACCCTAACCCTAATCCTAACCCTCACACTCATGCTCAGTCTAAGCCTTAGCTTAAGCCTAAGCCTAACCCTAACCCTATCCCTTACCCTAATCCTAACAATAACCGAACCCTAACCCTAACACTAACCCTAACTCTAACCCTAAACCTCACCCTCATGCTAACCCTAACCCTAACCTAATGCTAAACCTGAACCTCATCCTAACCCCAACCCAAACCCACCTGCTTAGCCTCACCGTAACCCTAACCCTAACCCTACCACTAAACCTAACCCTAACCCTAACCCTAACCCTCAACCTAACACTAACCCTAACCCTAACACTAAACCTCACACTAACCCTAACCCTCACCCTCACCCTAGCCCCCACCCTAACCCTAACTCTCATCCTCACCCTAAACCTCACACTAATCCTCAATCTAACCCTCACCTTCACCCTAAACCTAACCCTTACCCTCACCCTAATCCTAACCCTCACCCTAACCGTAACCCTCACCCTCAGCATAACCCTAAAATTTATCCTTACCATCACCCCCAACCTAACCGTCACCCTAATCATAACCCTCACCCAAACCGTCCTCCCTAACCCTAACTCTACCCCTAAACCTTACCCTAATCCTAAGCCTAACTCTAACCCTAAACCAAACACTAAACCTCACCCTAACCCTAATCTTCACACTCACCTTCAGCTTAACCGTATTCCTAGCCCTAACCATAACTCTCACGCTAACCCTAACACTCAACCTAACACTATCCCTAACCCTCACACTCACTGAAACCCTAACCCTAATCCTAATCCTAACCCTAACCCTAACCCTCACCCTCATCTTAACCCTCACCCTACCCCAAACCCTAACACTCACCTTAACCCTAATCCTCACCCTCAGCCTCACGTTAACCGTAACTCTAACCCTAAACCTCACCCTCACCCTAACCCTAACCCTAACCCTAAACCTCAACCTAACCCTAACCCTAAAACTCACCCTCAACCTAGCCCTTACCCTAACCCTTATCCTAACCCTAACCCTCATCCTAAACCTCCCCCTAACCCTAACTCTAACATTAAACCTCACCCTCACACTAACCCTAACCCTAACCCTAACCCTTAACCTCACACTAAACCGCACCCTAACCAAAACCCTCAGCCTCAACCTCAACATAACTCTAACCCTAAACCAAACAATAACACTAACCCTAACCCTAACCCTGACCCTAACCCTAACACTAACAATAACCCTCAGCCTAACCCTAACCATCACCTTAACACTTACCTTCACACTAACACTAACTCTAACCCTTACACTAACCCTCAAACTAACCCTAAACATCACCCAACCCTCACCCTCACTCTAACCCTATCCCTAACCCTCACCCTCACGCTAGCCCTCACCTTAACACTAACCCTCATCCTCACCCTAACACTCACCCTCACCCTCACCCTCAGGCTAACTCTAACCCTAATCCTAATCCTAAACCTATCCCTAAACTTCACTCAGATCCTAACCCTAACCCTCATCCTAACACTAACCCTAAACCTCACCCTCACCCTCAACCTCACCCTAACCCTAACTCTAAACCTAAACCTCACTGTCACCCTAATCCTAACACTAATCCTAAACATAAACCTCACCCTAAACCTAATCTTAAACCTCACCCTCACCCTAGCCCTTACCCTAACCCTAATCCTAACCCTAACCCTCATCCTAACCCTCCCACTACCCCTAACCCTAACCCTCACCCTAAACCTAACCCTCAACCTGACCCTCACCCTCACCCTAAACCTAAACCTAACCCTAGACCTAACGCTAACACACACACCCTCAACCTAATCCTAATCCTATCCCTAACCCTAACCCTAAACATAACCCTCCCCCTAACTATCACCCTAACCCTCATCTTAACCCTAACTTTAACCCTAAACCTCACCCTCACCCAAACCCTAACTCTAACCCTAACCCCAAACAAACCTCAACCTAACCCTAACCCTAATCCTCACCCTCACAGTAACTGTAACACTAAACCTAACCAACACAATAACCCTAACACTAATCCTAAACCTCACCCTTACCATAATCCTCACCCTAACCCATACCCTCAACCTAAAACGGAACCTCATCCTAACACTAACCCTAACCCTAACACTAACCCTCACACTAACCCTAACCCTAAACCACAACCTAACTCTCACCCTCACCCTAACCCTAACCCTAACCCTAAACCCAAACCTAACCCTAACCTTAACCCTCCCCCACACCCTCCCCCTCACTTTAACTCTAAACCTAACCCTAAAAATAACACTAACCCTACCCCGAACCATCACCCTAACCCTAATCCTCACCCCATCCTCACCCTCAGCCTAACCCTAAGGGTAAGCCTAACCCTCACCCTAAGCCGCACACTCACCCTCAACCTGACCCTAATCCTAAACGTAACCCTAACCCTCAACCTCAACCTAACCTTCAAACCCACACTAACCCAAACACTAACCTTAACTCTAAACCTCAACGTAACCCTATCTGTAACCCTAAACCTCACACTCACCCTAACCCTAACCCTAAACCTCACCCTAACCCTAACCCTCACCCTCACCCTCAACCTCACCATAACTCTAAACCTAACCCTAACAATAACACTAATCCTAACCCTAACCCTAAAGATAAACCTCACCCTCAGTCTCACCCACACCACAAACTTAAACCTAAACATAACCCTAACAATAACCCTAAACCTAAGCCTATCCCTAACCCTAACTCTAATCCTCACCCCCCCACCCTCACCCTCACCGTAACCCTAAGCCTAACACTAACCCTAACCCTAGCACTAACCCTAAACCTAAACCTAACCGTAAACCTAACCCTAATCCTCAGCCTCACCCTCACACCCTAACCCAAACCCTAACGCTAACCCTCACCCTAACTCTAACCCTAAACCTAACCCTAACCCTCACTCTCACACTCACCCTCATCCTAACCCTAATCCTAAACCTAAACCTATTCCTACCCCTAGCCCTCACCCTAACCCTCACCATAGCCCTCACCCTTACCCTAATCCTAACACTAAACTTCATCCTAAACTTCACCCTAAACCTAACCCTAACCCTCACCCTCACACTCACCCTCAGCCTAACCCTAAGCATAAACCTTACCTTAACCCTAACCCTAACCTTAACCCTCACCCTAACCCTAACCCTAAGCCTAAGCCTAACCGTGACACTAACCCTAAACCTAAACCTAACCCTAAACCTAACCCTAAACTTAACCCTAATCCTCAGCCTCACACTCACCCTAACCCAAACCATAACCCTAACCCTCACCCTAACTCTAAGCCTAAACCTAACCATAACCAGAACTCTCACACTCACCCTCACCCTAACCCTAATCCTAAACCTAACCATATCCCTAGCCCTAGCCCTCACCCTAACCCTCACCCTAGCTCTCACCCTTAACCTAATCCTAACCCTAATCCTCATAAATATCCTCACCCTCACCCTTACCCTAAACCTCACCCTAACCCGAAGCCTAAAACTCACCCTCATATTCAGCCTAAGCCTAACCCTAAGATTAACCCTAACTCTAATGTTAACCCTCACCCTAAACCTAACCCTTACACTAACCCTAACTCTAACTCTAAATCTCACCCTCATCCTAAACCTAACTCTAAACATAACCAAAACCTAAACCTCATCCTAATCCTAACCCTAACAATAACCCTAACACTAACCCTCACCCTTACCCAAAACCGCACCCTTACCCTCACCCTCAGCCTAAACCTAAGCCTAACCCTAACCCTAACACTCACATACACCCTAACCCTTACCCTAATCCTAATCCTAACTCTAAGCCTAACCTCACCCTCAACCTAGCCCTCACCCTAACCCTAATTCTAACCCTTACCCTCACCTAACCCTAACCCTCATCCTCACCCTAAACAACAACACTAACCCTAACCCTACTCCTCAATCTAACCCTCAGCCTCACCTTAATCCCTAACCCTCACCCTTACCCTAACCCTCACCCTAACCCTAACCCTATCCCTAATCCTCACCCCCACTCTCACCCTCAGCCTAACCCTAAGCCCAATCCTAACACTAACCCTAACTCTAACCCTAAACATCACCCTCATCCTAACCTTGTCTCCAACCCTAACTCTAAACCTCACCCAAACCCTAACCCTAACCCTCACCCACAACCTCACCCTCACCGTATCTCTAACCCTAACCCTAACAATAACACTAACCCTAAACCTAACCATCACCCTAACCCTAATCCTCAACCCCACCCTCACCCTCAGTCTAACCCTAACCCTAACACTAACACTAACCCTAATCCTCACCCTACCCCTCACCCTAAACCAAACCCTAACCCTAAACCTAACCCTAACACTAAGCCTAACCCTAACTCTAACCCTAAAACTCACACTGACCCTCAACCTAACCCTAATCCTAAACCTAACCCTATCCCTAACCCTAAGGCTCACACTAACCCTAACCCTCACCCTCAACCTCAGCCTCAGCCTAACCCGACGCATAAATCTAAACCTAACCCTAACCCACACACTGACCCTCACACTAACCCCAATCCTAACCCTAACCCTCATCCTAACCCTCAACCTTACCCTAAACCTAACCCTCACCTAATCCTCACCCTCACATTCAACCTCAGCCTCAGCCTAACCCTAAGCCTAACTCTAAACCTAACCCTAACCCAAACACTCAACCTCACCCTAACCCTAATCCTAAACCTAACCCTCCCTCTAACCCTAACGCTCACACTAACCCTCACCCTAACCCTAACCTAACACGAACCCTAACCCTAATTGTCACACTAACCCTCACGCTAAGCCTAACTCTAACCCAAAACTTCACCCTCACCCTAACTCTACCCCTAATACTAAACCTAAACCTCACCCTAACTCTAACCCTAACACTCACCCTCACCCTCACCCTCAATGTAACCCTAAACCTAACAATAACAATATCCCTAAACTTAACCCTAACCGTCACCCTAACTATAATGCTCACCCTAACCCTAACCCTCACCCTAACACTTACCCTCACCCTAACACTAACCCTAACCATAACACTAACCCTCACACTAACCCTAACCGTCACCCTAACCCTAAAACTCACTCTAACCCCAACCTAACCCTAACCCTCACCCTCACCCTAGCCCTCATCCTAACCCTAATTATAACCGTAACCCTCACCCTAACCTTAACCCTCATCATCACCCTAAACCTCACACTAACCCTAACCCTAGTCCCCAATCTAACCCTCACCCTCACCCCAACCCCTCACCCTCAACCTTACCTTAACCCTCACCCTAACCCTAACCCTCACCCTTATCTTTACCCTGACCCTCAGCGTAATCCTCAACATTACCCTTACCATCACCCTCACCTTAACCCTCACCCTATCCCTAAAACTCATGCTAACCTTCAACCTAACCGTACCCCTAACCTCACCCTAACCCTAACCTCACCCTCAACCTCACCCTCAGCCTAACCATAAGCCTAAGCCTAACACTAACCCTAACCCTCACCCTCAACCTAGCCCTCACCCTAAACCTAACCCTCACCCTAACCCTCCCCCTAACCCTAACTCTAACCGTAAATCTCACCCTAACCCTCTCCGTAACCATAATTCTAACCCTAAACCTCACACTCGCCCTACCCCTAACCCTAAATATAACCCTAAACCTCAGCCTAACCCTATCCCTACACCTCACCCTCACCATAAACTTTACCCTAAAGCTAACCCTAAACCTCACCCTCAATGTAGCCCTCAACGTAACCCTAAACCTAACCGTAACCGTCACCCTAAACATAACCCTCACTGTAACCCAAACACTCACACTAAACCTAACCCGCAGCCTCAACCTCACCCTCAGCCTAACCCTAAGCCTAACACTAAACCTAACATTAACCCACACACTAACCCTAACCGTAACCCTAATCCTAATCCTAACCATAACCATAACCCTCACCCTAACCCTATCACGCACCCTAACCCTAACCCTAACACTAACCAGATCCTTAACCCTCACTCTAACCCTAAATCTAACACTCAACCTCACCCTCACCCTAACCCTAACACTAAACCTCACCCTAACCCTAACCCTAAACCTCACCCTCACCCTAGCCATCACCTAACCCTCATCCTAACCCTCACCCTAACCGAAATCCTTACCCTCACCCTAACCCTAACCCTCACCCTCAACCTCACTGTCAGCCAAAAACTAAGCCTAACCCTAAACCTAATCCTAACCCACACACTCACCCTAACCCTAACCTAATATTAACCCTAACCCTAACCCTCACCCTCACCCTCAACATAACCCTAAACCTAAAATTAACACAAACCCTAACCCTAACCCTAACCCTCACCCTAACTATAACCCTCACCCTAACCCTAATCCTCAACCTAACACTTACCCTCACCCTAACACTAACACTAACACTAACCCTAATACTAACCCTCACACTAACCCTAACACTCACCCTAAGCCTCACCCTCACCCTAACGCTAACACTAACCCTAACCCTCACCCTGATCCTAGCCCTCACCGTAACCCTAATTCTAACCCTTACCCTCACCTAACCCTAACCCTCATCCTCACCCTAAACCACACACTAACCCTAACCCTAATCCTCAATCTAACCCTCACCCTCACCATAACCCCTAACCCTCACCCTTATCTTAACCCTCACCCTCAGCCTAACCCTCAACTTCAACCTTACCATCACCCTCACCCTAACCCTCACCCTATCCCTAAACATCCTAAACTTCAAGCTAACCATAACCCCAACCATCACCCTAACCCTAATCCTAACACTAACCCTAAACTTAACCCTGACCCTAATCCTCCCCCTAACCCTAACACTAAACTTAACCCTACCACTAACACTCACAATAGCCCTAACCCTCATCCTAAGCCTAAACCTCACCCTAACAATAAACCTAACCCTCACCCTCACACTAGCCTTCACCTTAACCCTAATCCTAACCCTAACCCTCATCCTAACCCTCACCCTCATCCTAACCCTAACCATCACCCAAAGTCTAAGCCTCACCCTCACCCTCACCCTTAGCCTAAGCCTAAACCTAACCCTAACACTCACAAATACCCTCAACCTAACACTAATCCTAAACCTAACCCTAACCCTAACCCTAAACCTCAACTAAACCTTCACCCTAACCCTAACTTTCACACTAACCCTAACCCTAACTCTGACCCTAACCCTCCCCCTAACCCTAACACTAAACCTAACCCTACACTAACACTCACACTAACCCTAACCCTCAACCTAACCCTAAACCTCACCCTAATCCTAAGCCTAACACTGACCCTCACCATAATCATAAACCTAAGCCTAAGCCTAACCCTAACCCTAACGTTCACATTCACCCTCACCCTAACCCTAATCCTAACCCTAAACTTATCCCTAAACCTCAACCTAAACCTCACCCTCACCCTAAGACTAACAATAACCCTAAACCTAAACCTCACCCTAACCCTCCCACTAACCCTCACTCTAACCCTAAACCTCACACCCAACCTAACCCTAACCCTCAACCTCACCCTAAACCTCACCCTAAACCTAACCTTCACCCTCACCCTCACCCTCACCATAACTCTAACCCTAACCCTAAAAATAACACTAACACTAACCCTAATACTAAACCTAAAGCTAATCATAAACCTCACCCTCAGCCTCACCGTCACTGCAAACTAAACCTAACCATAACACTAACAATAACCCTAACCCTAAGCCTAACCCGAACTCTAACACTAACCCTAAAGCTAACCCTAATCCTCACCCCCACACTCAACCTCAGCCTAACGGTAAGCGTAACTCTAAAACTAACCCGAATTTTAACCCTAAACCTCACCCTCACCTTAACCCTATCTCTAACACTAACCCTAAACCTCACCTAACCCTAACCCTAAAACTCACCCGCACCCTCACCCTCACCCTCACCTTAACGCTAACCCTAACCCTAACAATAACACTAACCCTAACCCTAACCATCACCCTAACCCAAATCCTCACCCCACCCTCACCCTTAGCCTAACCCTAACCCTAACACTAACACTAACTCTAATTCTTACCCTCAACCTCACTCTAAATCAAACCCTAACCATAACCCTAACCCTAATCCTAACCCTAACACTAAGCCTAACCCTCACACTCACCCAAAACCTAACCCTAATCTTAAACCTAACCCTATCCCTAACCCTAAACCTCACACTAACCATCACCCCAGCGCTCAACCTAACACTAATCGTAACACTAACCCTCATCCTAACCCTCAATCTAACCCTAACTCTAACCCTCACCCTAACCATAACCCTCACCCTCAACCTCACCCTCAGCCTAACCCTAAGCCTAACATTAAACTTAAGCCTAACCCACACACTCAACCTCACCCTAACCCTAATACTACCCCTAATTATCACTCTAAACCTAACCCTCACCCTAACCCTAACCTAACACTTACCCTAACCCTAACCCTCACACTAACACTCAACCGAAGCCTAATTCTAACCCTAAACCTCACCCTCACCCTAACCCTAACTCTAACACTAATCCTAACCCTAAATCTAACCCTAATCCTAACCCTAAACCTAACCCTCACCGTCACCCTCACCCTCAACCTAACTCTAAACCTAACAATAACAATAACCCTAACCCTAACCCTCACCCTAACTATAACCCTCAACCTAACCCTAACCCTCACCATAACCCCTAACCCACACCCTTACCCTAAGCCTCACCCTAAAACTAACCCTCACCCTTATCTTAATTCTCACAGTCAGCCTAACCTTCAACTTTACCCTTACCATCACCCTCACTCTAACCCTCACCCTATCCCTAAACCTCATTCTAATCTTCAACTTAACCGTAACCCTAACCATTACCCTTACCTTAACCCCTACCCTCAACATCACTCTCATCCTAAACCTAAACCTAACCCTAACCCTAACCCTCACCCTCACCCTAGCCCTCACCCTAACCCTAATCCTCACCCTAACCCTCATCCTAACCCTCACCTTAATCCTCACCCTAATCGTCACTCGAACACTAATCCTTACCCCCACCCTCATCCTCAGCCTAACCCTAAGCCGAAGCCTAAGCCTAACCCTAACACTCACACTCACCCTCAACCTAACCCTACTCCTAAACCTAACCCTAACCCAAACCCTAACAGTCACCCTAACCCTCCCGCTAACCCTCACTCTAACCCTAAACCTACCCTCACCAAAACCCTAATCCTCACCCTAACCCTAAAGCTCACCCTAACCCTAACCCTAAAGCTCACCCTCACCCTCACCATAACTCTAAACCTAACCTTAACAAAAACACTAATCCTAACCCTAAACCTAACCCTAACCCTAATCCTAAACCTAACCCTCACCCTCAGCCTCACCATCACTGCAAAGGTAATCTTAACCATAACACTAACAATAACCCTAACCATAATCCAAACACTCACCCTCACCCTAATCCTAATCCTAAACCTAAAACTCACCCTAACCCTAACCCTCACCCTCACCTTAATCTAACCCAAATTCTAACCCTCACCCTAACCCTAATCCTCACTCTCACCGTAACCATAACCCTCACACCTACCTTCACCCTTAACCTAACCCTGAGTCTAAGCCTAAACCTAACTCTCACACTTATCCTCAACCAAAACCTAATCCTAACCCTAAACCTATCCCTAAACCTCAACCTAACCCTCACCCTCACCTTAAGACTAACTCTAACCTTAACCCTATCTCTCACCCTAACCCTCCCCATAAACATAATTCTAACTCTAAACCTCACGCTCAACCGAACACTAACCCTAAACCTCACCGTAAACCTCACCCTAGCCCTCACCCTCACCCTCACCCTCACTGTAAATCTAACCCTAGCGCTAAAAATAATACTAACCTTAACCCTAACCCTAAACCTAACCCTAACTATAAACGTCACCCTCAGCCTCACCCTCACTGCAAACTTAACTGTAACCATAACACTAACAATAACCCTAACCCTAACCCTCATCCTCACCCTATACCTCACCCTAACATTAATACTCATTCTTACACGCACCCTCACCCTACCTCTAACCCTAACCCTCACCCTCACCTTAACCCTAACCCTCACATTTACCATAATCCTCACTCTCAGCCAAACCCTCAACTTTACCCTTACTGTCACCCTCACCCTAACCCTCACACTAACTCTCACCCTCATGCTAACCCTCTCCCTGACCGTAACCCTAAGCATGACCCTAAACCTAACCCTCAACCACACCCTAACTTTAACACTAACCCTCACCCTAACCTTCACCCTAACCCTAACACTAATCCTAACCCTCACACTCGCCCTCACCCTAAACCTAACCCACACCCTCAACCTAACCCTAAGGCTAACCCTTACCCTAACCTCACACTCAACCTCACCCTAACCCTAATCCTAATCCTAAACATAACCATAACCCTCACCCTAACCCTAACACTCATCCTAACCCTAACACTAACCCTAACCCTAACACTCAACCTAACGCCAACCCTCACCCTTATCTTAATTCTCACCCTCAGGCTAACACTCAATTTTACCCTAACCATCACCCTCACGCTAACCCTCACCCTATCCCTAAACTTCATGCTAACCTTCAACCTAACCGTATCCCTAAACATCACCCTAAACTTAACACTCACCCTCAATCTAACCCTCAGCGTAACCCTAAGCCTAAGCCTAACCCTAACCCTCACCCTCCCCCTAGCTTTAACCCTAACCCTAATCCTAACACTAACCCTCATCCTAACAATCACCCTAATCCTAAACCTAACAATCAACCGAACCCTAATCCTCACCCCCAACCTCATCCTCAGCCTAACCCTAAACCTAAGAATAAGCCTAACCCTAACCCTCACACTCACCCTCACCCTAACCCTATTCCTAAACTTAACCCTAACCCTAACCCTAACCCTCACCCTAGCCCTCTGCCTAAACCTAACTCTAACCCTAAACCTCACCCTCACCCTAACCCTAATCCTCACCCTAACCCTAAACCACACCCTAACCCTAACGCTAACCCTCACCCTCACCCTAACACTAACCATAAGTCTAACCCTAACCTTAACAAAAACACTAATCCTAACCCTAAACCTAGCCCTATCCCTAATCCTAACCCTAACCCTCCCACTAACCCTCACTCTAACCATAAACCTCACCCTCAACCTAATCCTAACCCTAAACGTCACCCTAAACCTCAACCTAACCCTAACCCTCACTCTCACCCTCACCCTCACCATAACTCTAACCCTAACCCTAAACCTAACACTAACACTAACAATAACCCTAACCCAAAACCTAACCCTAACCATAAACCTCACCCTCAGCCTCACCCTCACTGCAAACTTAACCCTAAACATAACACTAACAATAACCCTAACCCTAACCATAAACCTAACTCTAACCCTAACCTTAACGATATCCCTAATACTCACCCCCACTCTCACCCTCAGCCTAACCCTAAGCCCAACCCTAACACTAACCCGAACTCTAACCCTAAACATCACCCTCACCCTAACCCTATTTCCAACCCTAACTTTAAACCTCACCCTAACACTAACCCTAAACCTCACCCAGAACCTCACCCTCACCGTAACTCTAAACCTAACCCTAACAATAACACTAAACCTAACTCTAACCATCACCCTAACACTAATCCTCACCGCCACCCTCACCCTCAGCCTAACCCTAAACCTAACACTAACACTAACTCTAATCCTCACCCTCACCCTAATCCTAATCCTAAGCCTAACCCTCACCCTAACCCTAACCCTCACCCTCACCTTAATCCTAACCAAAATCCTAACCCTCACTGTAACCCTAATCCTCACCCTCACCGTAACCATAACCCTCACACCGACCTTCACACTCAACCTAAACCTAAGCCTAATCCTAAACCTAACCCTCACACTCACCCCCACGCTAACCCTAATCCTAACCCTAAGCCTATCCCTAAACCTCAACCTAACCCTCACCCTCACCCTAAGACTAACACTAACCCTAACCCTACCTCTCACCCTAACCCTCCCCATAAACCGAATTCTAACTCTAAACCTCACCCTCAACGTAACCCTAACCCTCACACTCACCCTCACTGTAAATCTAACCCTAACCCTAAAAATAATACTAACCCTGACCCTAACCTAAATCTAACCCTCACCATGAACCTCACCCTCAGCCTCACCCTCACTGCAAACTTAACTATAATCATAGCACTAACAAAAACCCTAACCCAAACCCTCATCCTTACCCTAAACCTCACCCTAACACTAATCCTCAATCTTACACTCACCCTCACCCTACCCCTACCCCTAACCCTCACCCTAACCCTAACCCAAACACTTACAGTAACTCTCACCCTCAGCCTAGCCCTAAAGTTTACCTTTACTGTCACCCCCACCCTAAACCTCACCCTAACCCTAACCCTCATGCTAACCCTCACCCTAAGCCCAACTCTAACCCTAGACCTCACCCTCACCCTAACCGTTAGCCTAACACTAAAACTCATCATACCCCTAACCCTAACCCTCACCCTAACCCTAACCCTAACCCTCACCCTAACCCTAACCCTCTCCCTCACCATCACCCTCAGCCTAAACCTAAGGCTAACCCTAACACTAACCCTAACCCTCACACTCACAATCACCCTAAACCTAACCCTCACGCTCACCCTCACCCTCAGGCTAACCCTAAGCCTAACCCTTACCCTCACCCTCACACTCACCCTAACCCTACCCTAATCCTAATCCTAACCATCACCATAACACTCACCCTAACCCTAACACTCACCCTAACCCTAACGCTAACACTAACCCTAATCCTAACCCTCAACCTAACCCGAACTCTAACACTAAACCTCACCCTCACACTAACCCTAAACCTAAACCTCACCCTAACCCTAACACTAAACCTCACACTCACCCTAGCCCTCACTCTAACCCTAATCCTAACCCTAATCTTCATCCTAACCCTCACACTAACCCTAATCCTAACCCTCACACTAACCGTAACCATCACCCTCAACCTCATCCTCAGCCTAACCCCAAGCCTACCCCTAAACGTAACCCTAAACCACACACTCAACCACACCATAACCCTAACCCTAACCCTAACATAACACTAATCCTAACCGTAACCATAACACTTACCCTCACCCTAAGATAAATCTAACCCTAAACCTCACCCTAAACCTAACCCTAAACCTCACGCTCACCCTCACCCTCAACATAAACCTAAACCTAAAATTAACAATAACCCTAACCCTAACCCTTAGCCTCACCCTAACTATAACCCTCACCCTCACCCTAACCCTCTCCCTAACACTTACCCTCACCCTAACACTAACCCTAACCCTAACACTAACCCTCACACTAACCCTAACCCTCACCCTAAGACTAAACCTCACCCTACCCCTAAACCTAACCCTCACCCTCACCCTAGTCCTCACCATAACCCTAATTCTAACACTTAACTTCACCTAACCCTAACCCTCATCCTCACCCTAAACCACACACTAACCCTGACCCTAATCCTCAATCTAACCCTCAGCCTCACCTTAATCCCTAACCCTCACCCTTACCCTAACCCTCACCCTAACCGTAACCCTCTCACTTATCCTAACCCTCACCCAAAGCCTAACCCTCAAATTTACCCTTAACATCACCCTTACCCTAACCCTCACCCTATCCCTAAACCTCATCCTAACCTTCAAGCTAACTGTAAGCCTAACCATCACTCTAACCATAACCCTAACACTAACCCTAGCCCTAACCCTGACCCTAACCCTCCCCCAAACCCTAACTCTAAACCTAAACCTAACACTAACACTCACACTAACCCTAAATCTCACCTTAACCCTAAACCTCACCCTAACCCTAAACCTAAACCTCACTCTCACCATAGTCCTCACCCTAAGCCTAATCCCAACTCTAACCCTCATCCTAACCCTCACCCTAATCCTAACCCTAACCGTCACCCGAAAACTAATCCTCATCCCCACCCTCACCCTCAGCCTAAGCCTAACCCTAACTCTAACATTCACCCTCACCTTAACCCTAACCCTAATCCCTAACCTAACCCTAACCCTAACTCTAACCCTAACCCTAAACCCAACCCTAATCCTCACCCCCACTCTCACCCTCAGCCTAACCCTAAGCCCAACCCTAACACTAACCCGAAATCTAACCCTAAACATCACCCTCAACCTAACCCTATCTCCAAACCTAACTCTAAACCTCACCCTAACCCTAACCCTAACCAGGACCTGCAACCTCACCCTCACCGTAAATCTAATCCTTAACCTAACAATAACACTAAACCTAACACTAACCCTCAACCTAACCCTAACCCTCATCCTCACCCCAAACCTCACACTGAACCTAACCCTAATCCTCAATCTAACCCTTACCCTCACCCTTACCCTAACCCTCACCCTAACCCTAACCCTCACCGTTATCTTAATTCTCACCCTCAGCCTAACCCTCAACTTTACCCTTACCATCACCCTCACTCTATCCCTCAACCTATCCCAAAACCTCATGCTAAACTTCAACCTAACTGTAACCCTAACCATCACCCTAACCTTAATCCTCACCCTCAACCTCACCCTCCGCCTAACCCTAAACTTAAGCCTAACCCTAACCCTAACCCTCACCCTCACGATAGCCCTCAGCCTAACCCTAATAATAACCCTAACCCTCATCCTAACCCTCACCCAAATCCTATCCCTAACCAACACACAAACCATAATCCTCAACCCCACCCTCATCCTCAGCATATCCCTAAGGCTAAGCTTAAGCCTAACCCTAACCCTCACACTCACCCTCACCCTAACCCTAATCCTAACCCTAACCCTAACCCTAACCCTAACCCTCACCCTAACCCTCCCCCTAACCCTCACTCTAACCCTAAACGTCACCTTCACCCTAACCCTAACCGTCACCCTCACTCTCACCCTCACCATAACTCTAACCCTAACTTTAACAAAAACACTAATACTAAGCCAAAACGTAACCCTCACTGTAATCCTAAACCTAACCCTCATCCTCAGCCTCAGCATCAATGCAAAGGTAACCTTAACCATAACACTAACAATAACCCTAATCATAATCCTAACCTTCACCCTCACCCTCACCCTAATCCTAATCCTAACCCTAACCCTCACCCTAATCCTAACCCTCACCCTCACCTTAATCCTAACCCAAATCCTAACCCTCACCCTAACCCTAATCCTCACCCTCACCGTAACCATAACCCTCTCACCTACCTTCACCCTCAACCTAATCCTAAGCCTAAGCCTAAACCTAACCCTCACACTAACCCTCACCCTAAACCTAACACTAACCCTAACCCTCACACTCACCCACACTCTAAACCTAACCCTCACCCTCAACCTAACCCTAAGCCTAAAGCTTACCCTAACCCTCACACTCTAACCCTAACCCTAATCCTAATCCTAACCATAACCATAACCTTCAACCTAACCCTAACCCTAACACTAACCCTAAACCTCACCCTACCCCTAACTCTAACACTAAACCTCATGCTCACCCTAACCCTAACCCTACACCGCACCCTAACCTTAACAGTAAAGGGCACCCTCACCCTAGCCCTCACTCTAATCCTAATACTAACCCTAACCCTCATCCTAACCCTAACACTAACCATAATCCTAACCCTCAGCCTAACCCAAACCCTCACACTCAAACTCACGCTCAGCCTAACGCTAAGCCTAAACCTAAACCTAACCCTAACCCACACACTAAACCTCACCCTAACCCAAATCCTAACCCTAACCCTAAATATAACCATAACCCTCACCCTAACCCTCACCCTAACCCAAACCTAACACTAATCCTAACCCTAACCCTAACAGTAACCCTCACCCTAAGCCTAAATCTAACCGTAAACCTCACCCTCAGCCTAACCCTATCTCTAACCCTAACCATAAACCTCACCTAACCCTAACCCTAAAAATCACCCTCACCCTCACCCTAAACAAAACCCTAACCCTAACCTTAACCCTAAGCCTAACCCTAACCCTACCCCTAACCCTCACACTCACCCTCAACCTAACCCTATCGGAACCCTAACACTCACACTATCCGTCACACCAGCGCTCAAACTAACCCTATTCCTAACCCTAACCCTCTGCCTAACATTCAATCTAAACATAACTCTAACCCTCACCATAACCCTAACCCTCACCCTCAAACTCACCCTCACCCTAACCCTAAGCCTAACACTAAACCTAACCTCACACTCACGCTCACCCTAACCCTAACGAAACACTAACCCTAAACCTAACCCTCACACTAACACTCACCCTAACCCTAACTATAACCCGAATCCTAACCCTAAATCTCACCCTAACCCTAACCCTAAACCTAACCCTTACCCTCAAACTCACCGTCAACGTAACCCTAAACCTAACAATGACAATAACCCTAACCCTAACCCTCACCCTAACTATAACCCTCACCCTAACCCAAACCCTCACCCTAACACTTACCCTCACCCTAACACTAACCCTAACCCTAACACTAACTCTCACACTAACCCTAACCCTCATCCTAACCCTAAAACTCACCCTAACCCTAACACTAACAGTAAACCTCACCCTCACCCTAGCCCTCACCTGAAGCCTAATTCTAACCCTAACCCTCACTCTAACGCTAACCCTCATCCTCACCCTAAACCTCACACGAAACCTAACCCTAATCCTCAATCTAACCCTCACAATCACCATAAACCCTAACCATCACCCTTACCCTAACCCTCACCCTAACCCTAACACTCACCCGTATCTTAATTCTCACCCTCAGCCTAACCCATAGCTTTACCCTTACCATCACCCTCACTCAAATCCTCACCCTATCCCTAAACCTCATGATAACCTTCAACTTAAGGATAACCCTAACCATCACCCTAACCTTAACACTCACCCTCAACCTCACCCTCAGCCTAAATCTAAGCCTAAGCCTAAGCCTAACACTAACTTTCACCCTCACTCTAGCCTTCACCCTAACCCTAATCCTAACCCTAACCCTCATCCTAACCATCACCATAATCCTAACCCTAACCATCACCCGAACCCTCATCCTCAACCCCACCGTCATCCTCAGCCTAACCCTAAGCCTTAGCCTAAACCTAACCCTCACACTCACCCTCACCCTAACCCTAATCCTAAAGCTAAACAAAACCCTAACCCTAACCCTAACCCTCACCCTAACCCTCGCCCTAACCCTAAACCTCACCCTCACCCTAACCCTAATCCTCACCTTAACCCTAAACCTCACCGTAACCCTAACCCTAACCCTAACCCTCACCCTCACCCTCACCCTCACCATAACTCTAACCCTAACCTTAACAAAATCACTAATCCTATCCCTAAACCTAACCCTAACCCTAATCCTAACCCTAACCCTCACCCTCAGCCTCACCATCACTGCAAAGGTAAGCTTAACCATAACACTAACAATAACCCTAACCCTAATCCTAACCCTCACCCTCACCTTAATCCTAATCCTAACTCTAACACTCACCCTAACCCTAACCCTCACCCTCACCTTAATCCTAACCCGAATTCTAACCCTCACCCTAACCCTAATCCTCACCCTCACTGTAACCATAACCCTCACACCTACCTTCACCCTCAACCTAACCGTAAGCCTAAGCCTAAACTTAACCCTCACAATCAACCTCACCCTAACCCTAATCCTAACCCTAAGACTATCCCTAAACCTCAACCTAACCCTCACCCTCACCCTAAGACTAACACTACCACTAACCCTACCTGTCACCCTAACCCTCCCCATCAACCTAATTCTAACTCTAAACCTCACCCTCAACGTAAACCTAACCCTAAACCTCACCGTAAACCTCACCCTCACCCTAACCCTCACCCTCACCCTCATTGTAAATCTAAACCTATCCCTCTAAATAATACTAACCCTATCCCTAACGCTGAATCTAAACCTAAAAATAAACCTCACCCTCAGCCTCACCCTCACTGCAAACATAACTGTAACCGTAACACTAACAATAACCCTAACCCTAACCCTCATCCTCACCCTAAACCTCACCCTAACACTAATCCTCAATCTTACCCTCACCCTCACCCTACCCCTAACCCTAACCCTCTCCCTAACCCTAACCCTAACCCTCATATTTACCGTAATCCTCACTCTCAGCCTAACCCTCAACTGTACCATTACTGTCACCCTCATCCTAACCCTCACACTAACTCTCAACGTCATGCTAACCCTCTCCCTGACAGTAACACTAAGCCTCACCCTAACCCTAACCCTCACCCACACCATAAATTTAAGACTAACCCTCACACTAACCCTCACCCTAACCCTAACACTAACCCTAACTCTCACACTCACCCTCACCCTAAACCTAACCCTCACCCTCAACCTAAACCTAAGCCTATCACTTAACCCTCACACTCACCCTCACCCTAAACCTAAACCTAATCCTAACCAAAACCATAACCCTCACACTAAAACTAACACTCACCCTATCCCTAACCTTAAGACTATCCTTAACCCTAACCCTCACCCTAACCCTAACTCTAACACTAAACCTTACCCTCACCCTCACCCTAACACTAAACATTACCCTAACCCTAACAGTAAACGTCACCCTCACCCTAGCCCTCACTCCAATCCTAATCATAACCCTAACCCTCATCCTAACCCTCACCCTAACCCTAATCCTAACCCTCACCCTAACCCCAACCCTAACACTCAACCTCACCCTCAGCCGAACGCTAAGCCTAACCCTAACCCTAAGCATAACCCTCACACTAACCCTGACCCTAACCCACACCTAACACTAACCCTAACACTAACCCTAACCCTAAGCCTAAATCTAAACCAAAACCTCACTCTCACCCTAACCCTAACTCTCACCCTAATCCTAATCCTAAACCTCACCCTAACCCTAAACCTAACCCTCATCCTCACCCTCACCCTCAAGGTAACACTAAACCTAAAACTAATACCCCTAACCCTAACCCTAACCCTCACCCTAACTATAACCCTCACCCTAACCCTAACCCTCTCCCTAATACTTACCCTCTCCCTAAGAGTAACACGAACCCTAACACTAACACTTACACTAACCCTAACCCTCACCCTAAGCCTAAACCTCACCCTAAACCTAACCCTAACCCTCACCATCACCCTTACCCTAATTCTAACACTTACCCTCACCTAACCCTAACCCTCATCCTCACCCTAAACCACACACTAACCCTAACCCTAATCCTCAATCTAACCATCACCCTCACCCTAATCCCTAAACCTCACCCTTACCCTAACCCTCATCCCAACTGTAACCCTCACTCTAACCTTAACCCTCACCCTCAGCCGAACCCTCAAATTTATCCCTACCATCACCCTTACCCTAACCCTCACCCTATCCCGAAACTACATCCTATTTTTCAAGCTAACAGTAACCCTAAACATCACCCTAACACTATCCCTATCACTAACCCTAACCCTAACCCTGACCCTATCCCTTCCCCTAAACCTAACACTAAACCAAAACCTAACACTAACATTCACACTAACCCTAACCCTCACCTTAACCCTAAATATCACCCTAACCCTAACCAAAACCCTCACCCTCACCCTAGCCCTCACCCTAACCCTAATCCTAACCCTAACCCTCATCCTAACAATCACCCTAATCCTAACCCTAACCATCACCCGAAAACTAATGGTCACCCTCACCCTCACCCTCAGCCTAAGCCTAACCCTAACCCTAACACTCACCCTCACCCTCACCATAACCCTAAACCTTAAAATAACCCTAACCCGAAACCTCAAACTAACCCTAACCCTCTCCCTAACCCTAACACTAACCCTTACTCTAAACCTGACCCTAACCCTCCTCCTATCCCTAACACTAAACCTAACCCTAACACTAACATTCACACTAACCCTAATACTCACCCTAACCATAAACCTCAATCTAACCCTAACCCTAAATCTCACCCTCATCCTAATCCTAACACTAAGCCTAAGCCTAAGCCTAAACCTAACCCTAACCCTCACATTCACCAACATTGTAAGCCTAATCCTAACCCTAACCCTCACATTCACCAACATTGTAAGCCTAATCCTAACCCTAACCCTATCCCTAAACCTCAACCTAACCCTCACCCTCACCCTAAGACTAACATTAAACCTAACCCTCACCCTAACCCTCCAACTAACACTCACTCTAAACCTAAACCTCACACTCAACCTAACCCTAACCCTAAATGTCACCCCAAACCTCACCCTAACCCTAACCCTCACCCTCACGCTCACCTCACCGTAACTCTAACCCTAACAATAACACTAACACTAACACTAACACTAACCCTAACCCTAACCATATACCTCACCCTCAGCCTCACCCTCACTGCAGACTTAACCCTAAACATAACACTAACAATAACCCTAACCCTAACCCAAACCCTAACTCTAACCTTAACCCTAACCCTAATCCTCACCCCCACTCTCACACTCAGCCTAACGCAAAGCCCAACCCTAACCCTAACTCTAATTATAAACATCACCCTCACCCTAACCCTATCTCCAACCCTAACTCTAAACCTCACCCTAACCCTAACCCTCACCCTCAACCTCAGCCTCAGCCTAACCCTAAGCCTAACTCTAAACCTAACCCTAACCCACACACTCACCCTCACCCTAACCCTAATCCTAAACCTAACCCTCAATTTACCCTTCATCCTAACCCTAAACCTAACCCTCACCTAACCCTAACCCTCACCTTCAACCTCAGCCTCAGCCTAACCCTAACCCTCCCTCTAACCCTAACCCTTACACTAACCCACACCGTAACTCTAACTTAACACTAACCCTAACCCTAATCCTAACACTAACCCTCACCCTAAGCCTAACTTTAACCCTAAACCTCACCCTCACCCTAACCCTAACTCTACCCCTAATCCTAAACCTAAACTTCACCCTAACTCTAACCCTAACCCTCACACTCACCCGCAATGTAATCCTAATCCTAACAATTACAATAACCCTAACACTAACCCTCAACCTAACTATAAACCTCACCCTAACCCTAACCCTCACCCTAACCCTTACCCTCACCCTAACACTAAACCTAACCCTAACACTAACCCTCACACTAACCCTAACCCTCACCCTAACCCTAAAACTCACCCTAACCCTAACCTAACCCTGACTTTCACCCTCACCGTAGCCCTCATCCTAACCCTAATTCTGACCCTAACCCTCACCCTAACGCTAACCCTCATCCTCACCCTAAACCTCACAATAACCCTAACCCTAATCCTCAATCTAACCCTCACCCTCACCCTTACCCCTAACCCTCACACTTACCCTAACCCTCACCCTAACCCTAACCCTCACCCTTATCTGTACCCTGACCCTCAACTTTACCCTTACCATCACCCTCACCCTAAGCCTCACCCTATCCCTAAACCTCATGGTAAACTTCAACCTAACCGTAACCTTAACCATCACCTTAAACCTAAACCTCAACCTCAACCTCACCCTCAGCCTAACCATAAGCCTAAGCCTAACCCTAACCCTAACACTCACCCTCAACCTAGCCCTCACCGTAAACCTAATACTCACACTAACCCTCCCCCTAACAATAACTATAACCCTAAACCTCACCCTAACCCTCATCCTAACTCTAACTCTAACCCTAAACCTCACACTCGCCCTAAACCTCACCCTAAACCTAACCCTAAACCTCACCCTCAATGTAGCCCTGAACCTAACCCTAAACTTAACCGTAACCGTCACCCTAAACATAACCCTCACTGTAACCCAAACACTCACGCTAAACCTAACCCTCAGCCTCAACCTCAACCTAAACATAACCCTAAGCCTAACACTAAACCTAACATTAACCCACACCCTCACCCTCACCATAACGCTAATCCTAATCCTTACCATAACCATAACCCTCACCCTAAACCTATCACTCACCCTAACCCTAACCCTAACACTAACTATAACCCTAACCCTAAACGTAACCCTAACTCTAACACTCAACCTCACCCTCACCCTAACCCTAACACTAAACCTCACCCTAACCCTAACCCTAAACCTCACCCTCACCCTAGCCATCACCCTAACCCTAATCCTAACCCTAACCCTCATCCTAAGCCTCACCCTAACCCTAATCTAACACTAGCCCTAACCCTAACCTCACACTTACCCTCTCCCTAATCCTAATTCTAACCCTAACCCTCACCCTAACCCTAACCCTCACCCTCACCTTTATCCTAACCCAACCTAACCCTCACTGTAACCTTAATCCTCACGATCACCATAACTATAACCCTCAACCCTCACCTACCTTCACCCTCAACCTAACCCTAAGCCTAAGCCTAAACCTAACCCTCACACACACACACACCCTAACCCTAATCCTAACCCTAAGCCTATCCCTAAACCTCAACCTAACCCTCACCCTCACCCTAAGACTAACACTAACCCTAACCCTTCCTCTTACCATAACCCTCCCCATAAACCTAATTCTAACTCTAAACCTCACCCTCAACCTAACCCTAACCCTAAACCTCACCGTAAAACTCACCCTAACCCTAACCCTCACCCACACCCTCACTGTAAATTTAACCCTAACCCTAAAAATAATACTAACCCTAACCCTAACCCTAAACCTAACCCTCACGATAAACCTCACCCTCAGCCTCACCCTCACCGCAAACTTAACTGTAATCATAACACTAACAATAACCCTAACCCTAACCCAACCCTCATCCTCACCCTAAACCTCACCCTTACACTAATCCTCAATCTTACCCTCACCCTCACCCTACCCCTAACCCTAACCCTCACCCTAACCCTAACACTAACCCTTACAGTAACTCTCACCCTCAGCCTAACCGTAAAGTTTACCCTTACCGTCACCCCCACCCTAACCCTCACCCTAACCCTAACTCTCACCCTAAGCCCAAATCTACCCCTAGACCTCACCCTCACCCTAACCCTAACCCTAACACTAAACCTCATCATTCCCCTAACCCTAACCCTCAACCTAACCCTAAACCTCACCCTCACCCACACCCTCAGCCTAAACCTAGGGCTGACCCTATCACTCACCCTAATACTCACACTCACCCTAACCGTAATTCTAAACCTCACTCTCACCCTAGCCCTCACCCTAACCCTAACCCTCATCCTCACCCTAAACCTCACACTAACCCTAAAATTAATCCTCAATCTAAACCACACCCACACCCTAACCCTAACCCTAAACCTCACCCTATCCCTAAACCTTACATTTAACGTAATCCTCACTCTCAGCCTAACCCTCAACTTTAAACTTACTGTCACCCTCACCCTAACCCTCACACTAAACCTAACCCACATCCTAACCCTAACCCTGACCGTAACCCTAAGCATCATCCTAAACCTAAACCTCACCCACACCCTAATTTTAACACTAACCCTAACACTCACCCTCACCCTAACCCTTACTGGAACCCTAACTCTAAAACTAAACCTCACCCTAACCCTAACCCTAACACTCACCCTAACCCTAACCCTCGCCCTCACCCTCACCCTCAGCCTAAACCTAAGGCTAACCCTAACACAAACCCTAACCCTCACACTCACCCTCACCCTAACTCTAACCTTCACCCTCACCCTCACTCTCAGGCTAACCTAAGCCTAACCCTTACCCTAACCCTCACACTCACCCTAACCCTACCCTAATCCTAATCCATACCATCACCATAACCCTCACCCTAACACTCACCCTAACCCTAACCCTAACATTAATCCTAATCCTAACTTTCAACCTAAGCCTAACTCTAACAATAAACCTCAACCTCACCCTAACCCTAATCCTAAACCTAACCCTAACCCAATCACTAAACCTCACCCTCACCCTAGCCCTCACTCTAACCCTAATCCTAACCCTAACCTTCGTCCTATCCCTCACAGTAACCCTAATCCTAACCCTCACCTTAACCCTAACCCTCACCCTAAACCTCACCCTCAGCCTAATCCCAAGCCTAACCCTAAACCTAAACCTAACCCAGACACTCAACCTCACCGTAACCCTAATCCTAACCATAACCTTAACTCTAACACTAACCCACACACTAACCCTCACCCTAACACTAACCTAACACTAACACTAACCCTAACCCTCACACTAACCCTCACCCTAAGCCTAGCTCTAAACCTAAACCAAACGCTCACTCTAACCCTAACTCTAACACTAAACCTAACCCTAAACCTCACCCTAACCCTAACCCTAAACCTCACGCTCACCCTTACCCTCAACATAAGCCGAAACCTGAAAATTAACAATAAACCTAAACCTAAACCTAACCCTCACCCTAACTATAACCCTTACCCTCACCCTCACCCTCACCCTAAAACTTACCCTCACCCTAACACTAACCCTCACACTAACCCTCAGCTTCACCCTAAGCCTAAACCTCACCCTACCGCTAACCTTAACCCTCAACCTCACCCTAGCCCTCACCCTAACCCTAAACCTAACCCTACACCTCATCCTAACACTCACCCTAAACCTAACCCTAACCCTCACCCTAACCCTAACCCTAACCCTCACCCTCACTCTCGTCCTAAGCCTAAGCCTAACCCTAAGCTTAAGCCTAACCCTAACCCTTGCACTAACCCTCACCCTAACCCTAACACTAACACTAACGCTAAATCTAACCCAAAACCTCATCCTCACCCTAAACCTAACTCTAAACTTAACCCTTAACATAAACCTCACCATAAACATAACCCTAACCCTCACACTCACAGTAACTGTAAACCTAACCCTAAACCAAACAACAACCCTAAAACTCACCCTAACCCTCATTGTAACCATAACCGTCAACCTAACCCTAACCCTCACCCTAATATTTAACCTCACCCTAACACTAACCCTAACCCTAACACTAATCCTCACACTAACCCTAAACATCACCCTAACACTAAACCTCATCCTAACCCTAAACCTCACCCTCACCGAGCCCTCACCCTAAGACTAACCCTCATCCTTAGCCTAAACCTAAAACTAACCCTAAAACTAATCCTCAATCTTAAACTCGCCCTAACCCTACCCCTAACTCTAACCCTCAACCTAACCCTAACCCTCACCCTTACCTTTATCCTCACTCTCAGCCTAAACTTCAACTTTTCCCTTACCGTTTTCCTAACCCTAACCCACACCCTAACCCTAACACTCATCCTAACCCTCACCCTGACTGTAACCCTAAGCATCACCCTAACCCTAACACTCACCCTCACCCTCAGCCTCAGCCTAGCCCAAAGCCTAAGCCTAACCCTAACCCTAAACCTCACCCTCACCCTAGCCCTCACCCTAACCCTAATCCTAAACCTAACCCTAACCCTAACCCTAAACCTCACACTCACCCTCAACCTAACCCAAATCATAAACTTAATCCTATCCCTAACACTAACCCTCAAACTAACCATCACCCCAGCACTCACCCTAAGAGTAATCCTAACCCTAACCTTCATCCTAACCCTCAACTTAAACCTAACCCTAACCCACACCCTAACCCTAACACTAACCCTCACCCTCAGCCTCAGCCTAACCCTAAGCCTAACCCTAAACCTAACCCTAACCCACACACTCACACTCACCCTAACCCTAATCCTAACCCTAACCCTCACTCTAACCCTAACCCTCACACTAACCGTAACCCTAACCCTAACCTAAAACTAACCCTAACCCTAACACTCACACTAACCCTCACCCTAATCCTAGCTCTAAACCTAAACCTCACCCTCACCCTAACTCTAATTCTAACCCTAATCCTAACCCTAAACCTCACCCTAACTCTAAACCTAACAATAACCCTCAACCTCATCGAAACGGTAACCTTAACCCTAACCCTAACAATAACCCTAAAACTAAGCCTAACCCTCATTCTAACCATAACCCTCACCCTAACCCTAACCATCATCCTAACACGTACCCTCACCCTAACACTAACCCTAACCCTAACACTAATCCTCACACTAACCCTAACCATCATCCTAACCTTAAACCTCAACCTAACCCTAATCCTCACACTCACCCTAGCCCTCACCATAACCCTAATCCTAACCCTAACCCTAATCCTAACCCTAAACTTAACCCTAACCCTAACCATCACACTAAACCTAATCCTCATCCCCACCCTCACCCTCAGCCTAACCCTAAACCTAAGCCTAATCCTAACCCTAAACCTCACAATCACCCTCACCATAAACCTAATTCTAAATCTAACCCTAACTCTAACCCTAAACCTCAACCTAACCCTCACCCTAACCCTAACCCTAACACTAACCCTAACCCTAGCCCTCACCCTAACCCTCCACATAAACCTAACTCTAACCCTAAACCTCACGCTTATCCTAAATCTAAACCTAACCCTAAACCTCACCCTCACCCTCTAACCCTAACCCAAACCCTAACAATAACACTAACCCTAACCCTAACCCTAACCCTCACCCTCACCGTAACCCTAAACCTAACCCAAGCCCTCACCCTAACCGTAATCCTAACCCTAACCCTTACCCTCAGCCTCATCCTCACTGTAAACTTAACCTTAACCATAACACTAACAATAACCCTAATCCTAACCCTAATCCTAACCCTCACCTTCACCCTAACCCTAACCCTAACTCTCACCCGAACCCTAACCCTCAACTTCACAGTAACCCTAACCCTAAACCTCACCCTCATCCAAACCCTCAGCCTAACCCTAAGCCTAAGCTTAACCCTAACCCTAACCCTAACCCTCACACACACCCTCACCCTAACCGTAATCCTAACACTAACCCTAACCCTAACCCTCACCCTAACCCTCCCCCTAACTCTAACTCTAAACCTTAAACCGCACCCTCACCCAAACACTAACTCTAACCCTAACCCTAAACCTAAACCTCACCCTAACCCTAAACCTAAACCTCACCCTCACCCTCACCGTAACAGTAACCATAACCATAACCATAACAATAACCCTAATCCTAACATTAACCATAACCCTCACCCTAACCCTAACCATCAACTTTACCCTTGCTGTCACCTTCACCCTAACCCTCACCCTAAACCTAACCCTCATCCTAACCCTCATCCTAACCGTAACCCAAACCATCACCCTAACACTAACTCTCAACCTGACCCTCACCCTCAGACTAACACTAAGACTAACTCTAACCCTAACCCTCACCCTAACACTTACTGTCACCCTAACACTTACCCTAACCCTAACACTAACCCTCACACTAACCCTAACCATCACGCTAAACCTAACACTCACCCTAACCCTAAATCTAACCCTCACCTTCACCCTAGCCCTCACCCTATCCCTAACCCTCATCCTCAAGCTAACCCTCACACTAACCCTAAAACTAATCCTCAACAGAAACCACACCCTCACCCTAACCCTAACAATCACCTTCACCTTAACCCAATCCTCACATTTACCCTAATCCTCACTCTCAGCCTAACCCTCAACTTTACCCTTACTGCCACCCTCAACCTAAACCTCACACTAACCTTAAACCTCATCCTAACCCTCACCCTGACCGTAAACCTAAGCATCACCCTAACCCTAAACCTCACCCACACCCTAAACCTAACACTAAACCTCACACTAATGCTCACACTAACACTGAGTCTAACCCTAAACCTCACCCTGACCCTAACCCTAACCCTCACCCTCACCCTCACCGTCAGCCTAATCCTAAGGCCAACCCTAACCCTAATCCTCACACTCAACCTCACCCTAACCCTAACCCTCACCCTCACCCTCACGGTAACAGTAACCATAACCCTAAGCATAACAATTACACTAACCCTAACACTAACCATAACCCTCAACCTAACACTAACCCTCAGCCTAACACTTACCCTTACCGTAAAACTAACCCTAATCCAAACACTAACCCTCATACTAACCCTAAACATCACCTTAACCCTAACCCTCAATCTAACTCTATCCCTAACCCTCACCCTCACCCTAGCCCTCACCCTTACCCTAACCCGCATCCTTACCCTATAACTCACACTAACCCTAACACTAATCCTCACACAAACCCTCACCCTATCTCTAACCCTCAACTTTACCCTTGCTGTCACCTTAACTCTAACCCTCACCCTAAACCTAACCCTCATCCTAACCCTCATCCTAACCGTAACCCAAACCATGACCCTAACACTAACCCTCAACTTGACCCTCACCTTCAGAATAACACTAAGCCTAACCCCAACCCTAACCATCACCCTCACCCTAGCCCTCACCCTAAACCTAAACCAAACCCTAACCCTCATCCTAACCCTAACCCTAACAATAACCCTAACCCTAACCCTCACCCTAACACTTACTGTCACCCTAACACTAACCCTAACCCTAACTCTAACCCTCTCACTAACCCTAACCATCACGCTAACCCTAACACTCACCCTAACCCTAACCCTAACCCTCACCCTCACACTAGCCCTCACCCTAACCTTAACCCTCACCCTCAGCCTAAACCTCACAATAACCCCAAAACTAATCTTCCACCTAAACCACACCCTAACCCTAACCCTAACACTCACCTTCACCCTAACCCAATCCTCACATTTACCCTAATCCTCACTCTCAGCCTAACACTCAACTTTACGCTTACTGTCACCCTCACCCTAAACCTCACACTAACCCAAACCCTCATCCTAACCCTCACCCTGACTGTAAACCTAAGCATCACCCTAACCATAAACCTCACCCACACACTAAACCTAACACTAAACCTCACACTACTGCTCACACTAAGTCTAACCCTAAACCTCACCCTCAACCTAACCCTAACCCTCACCTTCACCCTCACACTCAGCCTAATCCTAAGCCTAACCCTAACCCTAATCCTCACACTCACCCTCACCCTAACCCTAATCCTAATCCTAACCATAAACATAACCCTCAAACTAAACCTAACACTCACAATAACCCTAAGCCTAACACAAACCCTAACCCTAACCCTCACCCTAACCCTAAATCTACCAGTAAACCTCACCGTCACCCTAACACACACCCTAAACCTCACCCTAACCCTAACCCTAAACCTCACCCTCACACTAGCCCTAACCCTAATCCTAACCCTAACCCTCATCCTAACTCTCACCCTAACCCTAATCCTAACCCTCAACCTAAACCTAACCTTACCCTCACCCTCAGCCTAAACATAAGCCTAACCCTAAACCTAACCCTAACCCACACACTCACCCTCAACCTAACCCTAATCCTAACCCTAACACTAACTCTAACCCTAACCCTCACACTAATCCTCACCCTAACCCTAACCTAACACTAACCCTAAACCTAACCCTCACACTAACCCTCACCCTAAGTCTAAATCTAACACTAAACCTCACCCTCACATTAACCCTAACTCTAACCCTAATCCTAACCCTAAACCTCACACTCACCCTAACCCTAAACCTAACCCTCACCCTCACCCTCAACCTCAGCCTAAACCTAAGCCTAAGCCTAACGCTAACCCTAACCCTCACACTCACCCTCACCCTAACCCTAATCCTAACACTAACCCTAACCCTAACCCTAACCCACACCCTAACCCTCCCACTAAACCTAACTCTAAACCTAAACCTCACCCTCAACCTAACCCTAACTCTAACCATAATCCTAAACCTAAACCTCAGCCTAAGCCTAACCCTGATGCTCACCCTCATCCTCACTGTACCCATAATATTAACCCTAACCCTAAAAATAACACTAATCCTAACCTTAACCATAACTCTCACCATAACACTAACCCTCACCCTAACACTTTCCTTCAACCTAAAACTAACCCTAATCCTAACACTAACCCTCACACTAACACTAACCATCACCTTAAGCCTAAACCTCAACCTAAACCTATCCCTAACCCTGACCCTAACCCTAGCCCTCACCCTAACGCTACCCTTCATCCTCACCCTAAACCTCACACTAACACTAACACTAATACTCAATCTAACCCTCACACTCACCCTAACCCTAACCCTAATCCTCAATTTTACCCTTACTGTCACCCTCACCCTAACCCTCATCCTAACCCTGACCCTCATCCTAACCCTCAGCCTAACTGTAACTTTAAACATCACGCTGACCATAACCCTCAACCTCACCCTCACCTTCAGCCTAAACCTAATCCTAAGCCTAACCCTAAAACTCACCCTCAACCTAGCCTTCACCCTAACCCTAATCCTAACCCTAAACCTCATCCTAACACTAACCCTAACCGTAACCCTAACCCTAACACTAATCCTCACACTCAACCTAACCCTAACCCTCACCCTCATGCTCGGCCTAAGCCTAAGCCTAAACCTAAGCTTAAGCCTAACCCTACCCCTCACACTAACTGTCACCCTAACCCTAACACTAACACTAATGCTAACTCTAACCCTAAACCTCACCCTCACCCTAACCCTAACTCTAACCCTAACCCTAAACATAAACCTCACCCTAAACCTAACCCTAAACCTCACCCTCACTGTAACCGTAACCCTAACCCTAACAATAACCCTAAACAAAACCCTAACTCTCATTCTAACCATAACCCTCACCCTAAACCTAAACCTCAACCTGACACTAACCCTCACCCTAACACTAAACCTAACACTAACACTAATCCTCACCATAACCCTAACCGTCACCCTAACCATAAACCTCACCCTAAACCTAGCCCTCACCCTAGCCCTCACCCTAACCCTAACCCTCATCCTCACCCTAAACCTCAGACTAAACCTAAAACTAATCCTCAATCTTAACCTCACCCTCACCCTAACCCTAAACCTAACCCTCAACCTAACCCTAACCCTCAGCCTTAACATAATCCTCACTCTCAGCCTAACCTTCACTTTTACCCTTACCGTCACCCTGATTCTAACACTCACCCTAACCCTAACCCTCATCCTAACCCTCACCCTGACTGTAACTCTAAGCATCACCGTAACCCTAAATCTCACCCTCACACACAGCCTCAGCCTAAACCTAACCCTAAGCCTAAACCTAACCCTAACAGTCACCCTCACCCTAGCCCTCACCCAAACCCTAATCCTAACCCTAACCCTAATCCTAACCCTAAATCTAACCATAACCCTAACCATCACCCTAAACCTAATCGTCATCCCCACCCTCACTCTCAGCGTAACCCTAAGCCTAAGCCTTAACCTAACCCTAACCCTCACACTCACCCTCACCATAACCCTAATCCTCAACCTAACCTTAAACCTAACCCTAAACCTCAACCTAACCCTCACCCTAACCCTAACCATAACACTTACCCTAAACCTTACTCTAACCCTAAATATCACCCTCACCCTAAACCTAACCCTAACCCTAAACCTCATCCTCACCCTCACCCTCACCATAACTCTAACCATAACTCTAACAATAACACTAACCTTAACCCTAACCCTAACCTTAAACCTCACCCTAACCCTAAACCTAAACCTCAACCTCAGCCTCACCCTCACTGTGAACATAACCTTAACTATAACACTAACAATAACCCTAACCCTAATCCTTACCCTCACCCTCAAACTAAACCTAACTCTCACCCTAACCCTAAACCTCACCATCACAGTAACCCTAACCCTAACACTCACCCTAACCCTAAACTTAAACCTAATCTTAAACCTCGCCATAATGCTAACTCTAAACCTCACCCTCACCCTTGCCCTGATCCTAACCCTAAACCTAACTCTAAACCTCATCCTAACCCTCACCCTAACCCTAACCCTAAACTCAACCTAACCGTAACCCTCACCTTCAACCTTATCCTCAGCGTAACCGTATGCCTAAGCCTAACCCTAACCCTAACACTCACACTCACCCTCACCCTAAACCTAACACTAACCCTAACCCTAACCCTCACCCTAACCCTCCCCCTAATCCTAATTCTAAACCTAAACCTCACCCTCAACCTAACCCTAACTCTAATCATAACACAAAACCTAAACCTCACCCTAACCCTAACCCTAACCCTCCTCCTCCCACTCACGGTAACCATAAACCTATCCCTAACCCTAAAATAACCCTAACCCTAATACTAATCCTAACCCTAACTATAACTCTCACCCTAACCCTAACCCTCACCCTAACATTTACCCTCACCCTAAAACTAACCCTAATCCGAACACTAACCCTCACCCTAACCCTAACCATCACCTTTACCATAAACCTCAACCTAACCCTATCCCTAACCCTCGCCCTCACCCTAGCCCTCACCCTAACCCTACCCCTAATCCTCACCCTAAACCTCACACTAACCCTAACACTGATACTCAATCTAACCCTCACCCTCACCCTAACCCTAACCCTAATCCTCACCCTAACCCACAACTTAACTCTAGCCCTCACCTTTAACCTTACTGTCACCCTTACCCTAAACCTAACCCTAACCCTAACCCTCAGCCTAACAGTAACCCTAACCATCACCCTAAACCTAGCCCTCACCTCACCTTCAGCTTCAGCCTAACCCTAAGCCTAAGCCTAAACCAATCACTAAACCTGACACTCACCATAGCCCTCACCCTAACATTAATCCTAACCCTAACCCTCATCCTAACCCTAAACCTAACCATAAACTAAACCAGCACTCTAAACCTAATCCTCATCCCCACACTCACCCTCAGCCTAACCCTAAGCCTAAGCCTAACCTTAACCCTAAGGCTCAAACTCACCCTCACCCAAACCCTAATCCTAACACTAACCCTAAACCTAAACCTAAACCTCAACCTAACCCTCACCCTAAACCTAACACTAACCCTAACCCTCACCCTCACCTTAGTCCTCACCCTAACCCTCACACCAAACCTAACCTTCACCCTCACCCAAACCCGAACCTTAACCCTCACCTGAAACCTACGCCTAAAGTTAACCCTAAACCTCACCCTAACCCTAACACTAAAACTCACAATAACCCTATCCCTCAACGTAACTCTAATTGTAACTCTAAACCTCATCCTAACCCTCACCCTAACCCTCATCCTAACCCTAAACCTAATTTTAACCCTCAAACTAAACCTAACCCTGACCCTCACCATAACCCTAACACTAATCCTCAAACTAACCCTAAACCTAACCCGAGCCCTAAACCTCACCCTCACGTTAGCCCTCACACTAAACCTAATCCTAAACCTAACCCTCATCCTAACCCTCAACCTCACACTCAGCTTAACCCTAAGCCTAACCCTAACACTAACCCGAACCCTAACCCTCACACTTACCCTCACCCAAACCCTAATCCTAAAACTAACCCTATCCCTAACACTAAACCTCACCCTAAAACTCACCCTATCCCTAAACCTAATATTTAGCCTAACACTAACCCTAACACTAAACCTCACCTTAACACAAACTCTAACTCTAAACCTCACCCTCACCCTAACCCTAACCCTCACCCTCTCCCTCAGTCTATCCCTAAGCTTAAACCTAACCCAAACTCTAACAATCACACTCACCCTAACCCTAACACTCAGCCTTACCCTAAGACTAAGGCTAAGCCTAAACCTAACACTAACCCTCATCCTAACCATAACCCTCACCCTAACCCTAACACGCACACTAACCCTAACCCTAACCCTCACCTTCAACCACACCCTCACCCTAACCCTAACCCTCACCCTCACCCTAAATCAAACCCTAACCCTAAGCGTCACCCAAACCCTAACCCTCACACTCACCCTCAACCTAAACCTAATCCTAAAACTAACGCTATCCCTAACCCTAGCCCTCACACTAAACCTCAACCTATTGCTCACCCTAAACCTTATCCTAACCCTAAACCTCAACCTAACCCTCACCCTAAGCCTAACACTCACCCTAAACCTAATTCTAAGACTCATCCTCATGCTAGGCCTAAGCCTAAGCCTAAGCCTAACCGTAACCCTCACCTAACCTTAACCTGAACACTAAACCTAACTCTAACACTAAATCTCACCCTAACCGTAATCCTAACTCTAAACCTCATCTTAACCCTAACCCTCACCCTCACCCCAGCCCTCACCCTAATCCTAACATTAATCCTCATCATAACCCTCATCTTAACGCTAACCCTAACCCTTACCTTAACCCTATCCCTAACCCTCAACCTAATCCTAAACTTCACTCTGACCATAACCCTGTCCCTAACCATCACCCTAACCCTAAACTTAACCCAAACCCTAACCCTCACCCTAACCCTAACCCCCACCCTTAACCTCACCCTCAGCCTAACCCTAAGCCTAACCCTAAACCTAACCCTAACACACACACTCACCCTTACCCTAACCCTAAATCTAAACATAAACCTACACCAAAACCTCAACCTAACCCTCACAATCACCATAACATTAACACTAAATGAAAGCCTAACCATAACCCTCATCCTAACCCTAACCCTGATCCTAACCCTCACAGTCACGCTAATCCTTACCCTAATCCTAATCCTAACCCTAAGCCTAACCCTCACCATCACCCAAACCCTCACCCTAACCCTAAATCTAACAATAACCCTAACCCAAACCCTCAAAATCAGCCTCACCCTAACCATAACTCTAACCCTAAAAATGACTCTCACCCTAACCCTAACCCTAACTCTAACCCTTAACCTCACCCTAACCCTAACCCTAACCCTAATCATCATCCTCACCCTAGCCCTCACCCTCAACCTAATCCTAAACCTAACCCTCATCCTAACCCTCACCCTAACCCTAAACCTCATCATCACCAAAACCCTTAACCTACCCCTCACCCTAACTCTAAATTTAACCCAAACCCTAACTCTCACCCTAATCCTAACACTAACCCTCACCCTAAGCCTAACCCTCACACTCAGCCTCAGCCTCAGCCTAAGCCTAAGCCTAAGCCTAACACTAACACTAACCCTTACACTCTCCCTAACCCAAACCCTAATCCTAATCCTAACCCTAACCCTCCCCCTCACCTTATCCCTCACCTTAACCCTAACCCTAACACTAACCCGAAACCTAACCCTCACCCTGAGCCTCACCCTAGCCCTAACTCTAACCCTAAATCTCACCCTCACCTTAACCAAAACGCTAAACATCACCCTAACCATAACCATAAACCTCACCCTCAACCTAGCTCTCCCCCTAACCTTAACCCTCATCCTAATCCTCCCCCTAACCCTAACCTTAACTCTCTCCCTAACCCTAACTCTCACCCTCAGCCTCACCCTCAGCCTAAGACTAAGCCTAACCCTAACCCTAAACATCACATTCACCCTAACCCTAACACTAATCCTAAAGCTGACACTAACCCTAACCCTCACCCTCACTCAAACCCTCACCTTAACCCTAACCTAGCATTAACCCTAACCCTAACCCACACCCACAGCCTCACCCTAACCCTAACTCTAACCATTAACGTCACCCTGACCCTAACCCAAACCTAACCCTAAACCCAACCCTAACCCTAAACCTAACCATCACCCTCACCCTAGCCCTCACCCTAGCCGTAATCCTAACCCTAAAACTCATCTTAACCCTTCCCCTATACCTAAGCATAACGCTCACCTTAACCCTAATGTTCACACCCTCAACCTCACCCTCAGCCTAACCCTGAGCCTAACCCTAAACCTACGCCTAACACACACACTAACCCTCAGCCTAAATCTAAGCCAAACCCTAAATATAACCCTAACCCACACACTCACCCTCACCCTAAACCTAATCCTAACCCTAACCCTAACCCTAACCTTCCCCCTAACTCTCACCCTAACACTAAACCTAACACTAACCCTAAACCTAACCCTCAACCTAACCCTCACCCTAACCCTGAGTCTAACCCTAAACCTCAACCTCACACTAACCCTAACTCAAACCCTAACCCAAACCCTAAAACAAACCCTAAACCTAACCCTAACCCTCACCCTCACCGTAACCGTAAATATAAACCTTACCCTAACAATAAACCTAACCCTAACCCAAACAATAACCCTAACTCTAACACTCATCCTAACCATATCCTTCACCCTAACACTCACCCACACCTTAACACTTACCCTCAACCTAACCCTAACCCTAACCCTCACACTCACCCTAAACTTTACCCTAATCCTAATGCTAACCCTAAGCCTAACCCTCACACTCACCCTCACCCTAACCCTAACCCTAACCCTAACCCTCAACCTAACCCTAAACTTCACCCTCACCATATCCCTTACCATAACCCTCAACCTAATTCTAAACTAAACCTGAATCCTAACTCTCAACCTAACCCTGAACCTAAACCTAACCCTCACCACACCCTCAACCTAACCCTACCACTAACCCTAACCCTAACCCTCAACCTAACTCTCACCCTAACCCTAACTCTAACCCTAAACCTCACCTTCACCCTAAACCTAACGCTACCCCTAACCCAAACCCTAAACCTCACCCTAACGATAACCCTAATCCTCACCCTCAACCTCACAGTAACTGTAACCCTAAACCTAAACCTAACAATAACCCTAACCCTAATCCTAACCCTCACCCTAACCATAACCCTCACCCTAACCCAAACCCTCACCCTAACACTTACCCGCACCCAAACACAAACCCTAACCCTAAAGCTAACCCTCACACTAACCCTAACCCTAACGCTAAACCTAAACCTCAACCTAGCCCTCACTCTCACCCTAAGCCTAACACTAACCCTAAGCCTAAACCTCACCCTCCCTCTTCCCATAACCCTATATCTAACCGTAAACCTCACCCTCACCCTAACCCTAACCTTAACCCTAAACACCACCCTAACCCTAACCCTAATCCTCACCCGTACTCTCAACTTCACCATATCTATAACCCTAACCCTAACAGTAACCCTAACCCTAACCCTAACCATCACCTTAAACATAATCCTCACCTCCACCCTCACCCTCAGCCTAAACCTAAGCCTAAGCCAAACCCTCACGCTAACCATCACACTCAACCTCACCCTAAACCTAAAACTAACCTTAACCATATCCCTAAAGCTCAACCTCAACCTCACCCTAAACATAACCCTAACCCTAACCCTAAATCTCAACCTAACTCTAACCCTAAACCTCAACCTCACCCTAACCCTAACCCTCACCCTAAACCTAATCCTAATCCTAACCCTAACCCTAACCCTAACCCTCCCCCTAACTCTCACCCTCACCCTAACCCTAAGATGAAGCCTAACCCTAACCCTCAACCTAACCCTCACCCTAACCCTAACTCTAACCCTAAATCTCACCATCACCCTAACCCTAACTCTATCCCTAAACCAAACCCTAAACCTCACCCTAACCCTAACCCTAACCCTAACATTCACCCTAACCCAACTATAACCTTAACCTTACCCTCACCCTATCCCTAACCCTAACCCAATGCTAAACATCACCCTAAACCTAAACATTACCCTAAACTTACCCTCACCCTAACACTAACAGTAACACTAACACTAACCCTCACACTAACGCTAACCATACCGCAAAACCTAAACCTCACCCTAACCCTAACCCTAACCCTCAACTTCACCCTGGCCCTCACCCTAACCCTAACCCTCACCCTCACACTAAACCTCACACTAACCCTAACACTAATCCTCAATCTAACCCTCACCTGCACCCTAAAATTAAACCGAACCCTCACCCTTACCATAACCCTCACCCTCGGCCTAACCCTCACCTTTTCTCTTACTGTCACTCTCATCCTAACCCTCACCTTAAACCAAACCCTCATCCTAAACCTCAACCTAACCATAACCCTAACCATCACACTAACCCTAACCCTCACCCTCACTATCCATAAATCTCACACTCACACTAGCCCTCACCCTAACCCTAATCCTAACCGTAACCTTCATCCTAACCCTCAACCTAACGATAACCTGAAGCATCACTCTAAACCTAATCCTTATCCCCACCCTCACCCTCAGCCTAACCCTAAGCCAAAGACTAACCCTAATCCTATCCCTCACAGTCACCCTCACCCTAACCCTAATCCTAACCCTCCCCCTAACTCTCACCCTCACCCTAACCCTAAGACTAAGCCTAACCTTAACCCTCAACCTAACCCTCACCCTAACCCTAATTCTAACCCTAAATCTCACCCTCACCCTAACCCTAACTCTAACCCTAAACCAAACCCTAAACCTCACCCTAACCTTAACCCTAACCTTAACGCTAACATTCATCCTAACACTAACTCTAACCCAAAACCTCACCCTCACCCTAACCCTAACACTAAGCCTAATGCTAAACGTCACCCTAAACCTAAACCTTACCCTGACACTTACCCTCACCCTACCACTAACACTAACACTAACCCTCACACTAACGCTAACCATCACCTTAAACCTAAACCTCACCCTAACACTAACGCTAACCCTCAACTTCACCCTGGCCCTCACACTGACCCTAACCCTCACTCTCACACTAAACCTCACACTAACCCTAAAACTAATCCTCAATCTAACCCGCACCCTCACCCTCAGCCTAACCCTCACCGTTACTCTTACTGTCACCCTCATCCTAACCCTCACCTTAATCCAAACCCTCATCCTAAACGTGAACCTAACCATAACCCTATCCATCACAATAACCCTAAACCTCACCCTCACCTTCAGCCTCAGCCTAACCTAAGCCTAGGCCTAAACCTATCCCTTAACCTCACACTCAGCCTAGCCCTCACCCTAACCCTAATCCTAACCCTAACCCTCATCCTAACCCTCAAACTAACGATAACCTGAACCATCACTCTAAACCTAATCCTTATCGCCACCCTCACCCTCAGCCTAAACTTAACCCAAACCCTCACCCTAGCACATACCCTAACCCTAATCCTAACCCTAACACTCACACTAACCCTCACTCTAACCCTAAACCTAACCCTCACCCTTAATTTAACACTCACCCTCACCCTCAGCCTCAGCCTAACCCTAAGGCTAACACTAACCCTAACCCTCACACTCACCTTCACCTTAACCCTAATCCTAACCCTAAACCCAACCCTAAACCTAACACTAACCCTAACCCTAACCCTCAACATATCACTAACCCTAACGCTAACACTCACCCTAGCACATACCCTAATCCTAATCCTAACCCTAACGCTCACCCTAACCCTCCCTCTAAACCTAAACCTAACCCTAACCCTCACTCAAATGCTAACCTTCAACCTAAGGCTACCCCTGACCCTCACACTAACCCTAAACCTCACCCTAACCCTCACACTAACCCTAACTCTAACCCTAAACCTCACACTTGCCCTAACCCTAACACTAACCGTAACCCTAAAATTCACCCGAACCCTAACCCTAAACCTCACACTCACCCTGAACCTCACACTCACCCTAACACTAAACCTCACCCTCACACTAACCCTCACCCTAACCCTAATCCTAACCCTAACCCTCACCATAACCATAATCCTCACCGTAACCCTAACACTCACACTAACCCTAACCCTAAACCTCACCCTCACCCTCACCCTCGCCCTAAGTCTAACCCTCCTCCTTACCCTAAACCAAAACCTAACCTTAACTCTCACCCTAACCCTAAGCCTAACCCTAACCCTAACCCTAATCCTCACACTCACCCTCAACCTAAACCTAATCCTAAAGCTAAACCTAACCCTCACAGTAACCCTCAACTTAGTGCTCACCCTAACCCTAATCCTAACCCTACACCATATCCTAACCCTAACCCTCACCGTCACCCTCACCCTCAGCCTAACACTAACATTAATCCTAATCCTAACTCTAAGCCTAACACTCACCCTTACCCTAAACCTCACTCAAACCTTAAATCTAAAAATAACCCTAACACAAACCCTCACAATCAGCCTCACCCTAAACCTAACTCTAACCCTAAACCTCAATCTCACCCTAAACCTAACCCTAACAATAAACCTCGCCATAACCCTAACCCTAAACCTCAACCTCACCCTAGCCCTCACCCTAACGCTAATACTAACCCTAATCCTCACCCTAACACTAACCCTAACCCTAACCATCACCCTCACAAAACCCTTACCGTACCCCTCACCCTAACCCTAAACTTAACACTAACCCTAACTCTCACCCTAACCCTATCCCTAACACTCACCCTAAGCCTAACCCTCACTCTCAGCCTCAGCCTAAGCCTAAGCCTAACCCTAACACTAAACCTCACACTCACCCTAACTCTAACCCTAATCCTAATACTAACCCTAAGCCTAACCCTCACCCTCACCCTATCACTCATCTTAACCCTAACCCTAACACTAACCCTAAACCTAACCCTCACCCTCAGCCTCACCCTAACCCTAACTCTAACCCTAAATCTCACCCTCACTCTAACCCTAACCCTAAAACTCACCCTAATCATCACCATAAACCTCACCCTCACCCTAGCCCTCCCCCTAACACTAATCCTAACCCTAACCCTCATCCTAACCCTCCCTCTAATCCGAACCTTAACCCTCAACCTAACCCTAACCCTCACCCTCACCCTAACCCTAAACTTCACACTCACCCTCACCCTCAGCCTAAGCCTAAGCCTAACCCTAACCCTACCCCTCACACTCACCCTAACACTAACCCTAATCCTAATGCTGAACCTAACCCTAATCCTCACCCTCACCCTAACCCTCACCTTAAACCTAACCCTAACATTAAACCTAAACCTAACCCACACCCTCAGCCTCACAATAACCCTAACTCTAAACCTAAAGGTCACCCTGACCCTAACCTTAAACCTAACCCTAAACCTAACCCTAACCCTAAACCTAAACCTCAACATCACCCTAGCCCTCACCTTAACCCTAATCCTAACCATAAACCTCATCCTAACCCTCCCTCTAAACTTAAGCATAACCCTCAATTTAACCCTAGCGTTCTCACCCTCAACCTCACCCTCAGCATAACCCTAAACCTAACCCTAAATCTAACCCTAACACACACACTCACCCTCAGCCTAACCCTAACCCTATCCCTCCCCCTAAATCTCACCCTAACCGTAACCCTAACACTAACCCTAACCGTAACCCTCAACCTAACCCTCAACCTAACTTTGACTCTAACCCTAAACCTCACCCTAACCCTAACAATAACTCTAACCCTAACCCAAACCCTAAACCTGACCTTAACCATAAACCAAACCCTCACCCTCACCTTAACCATAAATATAAAACTTACCCTAACAATAACACTAACCGTAACCCTAACAATAACCCTAACCCTAACCCTAACGCTCATCATAACAATATCCATCACCCTGACCCTAACCCTCACCCTAACACTGACGCCCTCCTAACCCTAAGCCTAACCCTCACCCTCATTGTAACACTAACCCTAACCCTAATTCCAACACTAACCCTAACCCTAACCCTCACCCTCACCCTCACCCTAACCCTAACAATAACCCTAAGCCTAACACTAACCCTCACACTAACCCTCACCCTAACACTAACCCTAACCCTCACACTCACCCTCACCCTAACCTTAACCCTAACCATAACCCTAACCATCAACCTAACCCTAACCCTAACCCTAACTCTACCCCTAAAACTCACCCTCACACTAAACCTAACTCTAACCCTAACCCAAAGTCTAAACCTCACCCTAAACCTAAACCTAACCCTCACCCTCACCCTCAGCGTAACTGTAACCCTAAACCTAACCCTAACAATAACCCTAACCCTAATCCTAACCCTCACCCTAACCATAACACTCACCCTAACCCAAACCCTCAACCTAACACTTACAATCACCCTAACACTAACCCTAACCCAAAAGCGAACACTCACATTAACCCTAACCCTAAACCTAAACCTAAAACTCAAACTAACCCTGACCCTCACCCTAACCCTAACACTAACCCTAGCCCTAAACCTCACCCTCCCTCTCCCCCTAAACCTATATCTAACAATAAACCTCACCCTCACCCTAACCGTAACCTTAACCCTAAACACCACCCTAACCCTAAACCTAATCCTCACCCGCAACATCAACTTCAACATAATTGTAACCCTAACCCTAACAATAACACTAACCCTAAACCTAACAATCACCCTAAATCTAATCCTCAACTCTAACCTCACCATCAGCCTAACCCTAAGCCTAAGCCTAACCCTCACCCTAACCCTCACAGTCACCCTCAACCAAACCCTAATCCTAACCCTAAACCTATCTCTAAACCTCAAACTAACCCTCACCATCACCCTAACCCTAACACTAACCCTAACCCTAAACCTCACCCTAACCCTCCCCCTAACCCTAATTCTAACCCTAAACCTCACCCTCACCCTAACCCTGACCCTAACCTTAAACCTCACCCTAAACCTCACCCTAATCCTAACCCTCACCCTTACCCACCATCTCACCGTAACTCTAACCCTAACCCTAATACTAACACTAACTCTAACATTAACACTAACACTAACCCTCACCCTAAACCTTACCATAATCCTAAACCTAACCCTAACCCTCACCCTCACCGTAACACTAACCCTAACCCTCACCCTAACCCTAAACCCAACCCTAATCCAAAACCTCACCATAATGCTAACCCTAAACCTCACCCTCACCCTTGCCCTCATCCTAACCCTAATCCTAACCCTAAACCTCATCCTAACCCTAACCCTAAAAATAACCCTAACCCTCAACCTAACCCTAACTCTAACCCTCAAGCTAACCCTAACCCTCACCCTCACCCTCACCTCAGCCTAACATTAAACCTAAGCCTACACTAACCCTCACAATCACCCTCACCTTAACCCTAATCCTAACACTAACACTCACCCTAACCCTCACCCTAACCCTCCCACTAACCCTAACCCTAAACCTAAACCTCACCCTCTCCCTAACCCTAACTCTAAACCTGACCATATACCTAAACCTCACCCTAACCCTAACCCTAACCGTCACCCTCACCGTAACAGTAACCCTAACCCTAACAATAACCCTAACCCTAACCCTAACAGTAACCCTAAACATAACCCTCACCCTAATGCTAAACCTCACCCTAAAACTCACCCTAATACTAACACGAACCTTCACACTAACCCTAACCATCACCTTAACCCTAAACCTCAACCTAACCCTATACCTAAACCTCAACCTCACCCTAGCCCTCACACTAACCCTAAACCTCATCCTCACCCTAAACCTCACACTAACCCTAACACTAATACTCAATCTAACCCTCACCCACAGCCTAACCCTAACACTAATCCTCATCCTAACCCTCAACCTAAGCCTAAACCTCACCTTTATCCATAATGTCACCCTTACCCTAACCCTCACCCTAACCCTAACCCACATTCTAACCCTCACCCTAACCGTAAACCTAACCATCACACTAACCCTAACCCTCATCCTCACCCTAGCCCTCACCCTAACCCTAATCCTAACCCTAACCCTCACCCTAACCCTAATCCTAACCCTAAACCTCATCCTAACACTCACCCAAACCCTAACCCTAACCTCACCCTTATGCTCGGCCTAAGCCTAAGCCTAAGCCTAACCGTACACCTTACCCTCACCCTAACCCGAACCCTAACACTAACCCTAACTCTAAACATAAACCTCACTCTCACCCTAACCCTAACTCTAACCCTAAACCTAAACTTAAACCTCATCCTAATCCTAATCCTAACCTTTAACCTCACCCTCAATGTAACCCTCACACTAACACTTACCCTCAACTTAACCCAAACCCTAACACTAACACTGATCCTCACACTAACCTTAACCATCACCCTAACCCTAAAGCTAAACCTAACCTTAACCCTACCCCTCACCCTAGCCCTCATCCTAACCCTAACCCTCATCCTCCCCTTAAAACTCACCCTAACCTGAACACTAATCCTCAATCTAACCCTCACCATCACTCTACCAATACCCTTAAGCTCACCCTAATGCTAACCCTCACCCTTACAGTCACCCTCACGCTCAGCCTAACCCTCACGTTTACCCTTACTGTCACCCCCACCCTAACCCTCACCCTAACCCTAAACCTCATCCTCATGCTCGGCCTAAGCCTAAGCCTAATCCTAAGCCTAACTGTAAACCTGACCCTCGCCCTAACCCTAACCGTAACACTAACACTAACTCCAAACCTCAAACTCACCCTCACCCTCACCCTCAGCCTAAACCTAATGCTCAACCTAACCTTAACACTAACCCTCACACTCACCCTAACACTCATCCTAACCCTAACCCTAACACTAACCCTAACCCTAATCCACACCCTCAGCCTCAACCTAACCCTAATTCTAACCCAAAACCTCAACCTCACCCTAAACCTAATGCTAAACCTAACCCTAACCCGAAACCTAAACCTCACCCTAACCCTAACCCTCACACTCACACTCAACGTAACCGTAGCCCTAACCTTAACACTATCCATAACACTCACCCTAAACCTAACCCTCAACCTAACACTTAACCTCACCCTAACACAAACCCTAACCCTAACATTAACCCTCACACTAACCCTAACTCTCACCCTAACCCTAAGCCTCACCCTAATCCTAAACCTAACAATAAACCTCACCCGCACCCTCATCCTAACCCTCACTTGCACCCTAACTCTAACCCTAAACCTCACTACCACCCTCACCCTAACTCTAACACTAACCCTAACCCTAAACCTCATTCTAACCCTAACCCTCACCCTCACCCTCACCGTAACCCTAACTCTAAACTTAACAATCACCCTAAACCTAACCTTAACCCTCACCCTAACCATAACCCTCACCCTTACCCTAAGCCTCACCCTAACCCTTACCCTCACCCTAACATTAACTCTAACTCTAACACTAACCCTCACAGTAACCCTAACTCTCACCCTAACCCTAAACCTCACCTTAACCCTAACCCTAACCCTCAGCCTCACCCTAGCCCTCACCCTAACCCTAATTCTAACCCTAACCCTCAACCTTATCCTAACACTCATCCTCAACCAAAACCTCACACAAACCCCAACACTGATCCTCAATCTAACCCTCACCCTCACCCTAAACCTCACCCTAACCCTTACCCTAACCCTCACCCTAATCCTAACTCTCACCCTTAAGGGAACACGCACCCTCAGCCTAACCCTCACCTTTATTCTTACCGTCACACTCATCCTAACCCTCACCCTAACCCTAACACTCATCCTAACACTCATTCGAACCCTAACCCTATCCATCACCCTAACACAAGCCCTCAACTTCACCCTCAACCTAAGCCTAATCCTAAGCCTAAGCCTAAGCCTAAACCTAACACTCACCCTCACCATCGCCCTAACCCTAAACCTAATCCTAACGCTAAGCCTCATCTTAACCCTCACCCTAACCCTAACCCTCACCCTAAACCTCACCCTAACACTAACCCTAACTCCAACCCTAAACCTCACCCTCACCCTAACCCTAACTCTAAGCCTAACCCTAAACCTAAACCTCATTCTAACCCAAACCTAACCCTCAGACTTACCCTCACCGTAACCCTAACCCTAACCCTAACCCTAACAATAAACCTAACAATAACCCTGAACCTCACCCTAATCATAACCCTCACCCTAACAATAACCCTCACCCGAACACTAACCCTAACCCTAACACTAACCCTCACACTAACCCTAACCATCATCCTAACCCTAAACCTCACCCTAACACTAACGCTAACCCTAACACGAACACTAAACCTCACCCTAATCCTAACCCTCACACTCAAACTCAACGTAACCGTAACCCTAACCTTAACACTATCCATAACACTCACCCTAAACCTAACCCTCAACCGAACACTTAACCTCACCCTAACACTAACCTTAACCCTAAAACTAATCCTCACACTAACCCTAACTCTCATCCTAATCCTAAACCTCATCCTAACCCTAAACCTAACCCTAAACCTTACCCTCACTCTAGCCCTCACCCTAACCCTAATTCTAACCTACACCGTCACCCTAAACCTAATCCTCATCCTCACGCTAAACCTCACACTAACCCTAAACCTAATCCTCAATCTAACCCAACCGTAACCTTAACCCGAACCCTTACACTAAGCCTAACCCTAACCCTAAGCCTCACACTTATCTTAACCCTCACCCTTAGCCTAACCCTCACCTTTACACTTACTTTCACCCTCAACCTAACCCTCACCCTAAATCTAATGCTCATCCTAACCCTCAACCTAACCCTAACCCTAACCATCACCCTAACCCTAATCCTCACCCCCATCCTCACCCTCAGCATAAGCCTAACCCAAACCCTAACCCTCACACTCACCCTCACCCTAACCTTAATCCTAACTCTAACCTTAACCCTAACACTAATCCTAAATCTAAACATAAACCTCACTCTCACCCTAACCCTAACTCTAAGCCTAAACCTAAACTTAAACCTCATCCTAATCCTAATCCTAACCTTCACCCTCACCCTCACCGTAACCCTCACCCTAACCCTAACCTTCACCCTAACACTTACCCTCACCCTAACACAAACCCTAACACTAACACTGACCCTCACACTAACCCTAACCATCACCCTAACCCTAAAGCTAACCCTAAACTTAAACCTAGCCCTCACCCTAGCCCTCAACCTAACCCTAACACTCATCCTCCCCCTAAACCTCACCCTAACCCTAACACTAATCTTCAATGTAACCTTCACCCTCACTCTACCCCTAACCCTAAACCTCACCCTAATGCTAACCCTCACCGTTACAGTAACCCTCACCGTCAGCCTAACCCTCACGTTTACCCTTATCGTCACCCACACCCTAACCCTCACCCTAACCCTAAACCTCACCCTCATGCTCGGCCTAAGCCTAAGCCCAATCCTAAGCCTAACCGTAAACCTGACCCTCACGCTAACCCTAACCCTAACACTAACACTAACTCTAAAACTCAAGCTCACCCTCACCCTCACCAACAGCCTAAACCTAAGGCTAAACCTAACCTTAACACTAACCTTCACACTCACCCTAACACTCACCCTAACCCTAACCCTAACACTAACCCTAACCCTAATCCTCACGCTCAGCCTCACCCTAACCCTAATTCTAACCCAAAACCTCAACCTCACCCTAACGCTAACGCTAAAGCTAACCCTAACCTGAACCCTAAACCTAACCCTAACCCTAACCCTCCCCCTAACTCTCACCTTAAACCTAACAATAACACTAACCCTAACTCTAACCCTAACCCTAACACTAAACCTCACCCTAACCCTAACCCTCACCCTAACCCTAAACCTCACCCTCACCCTCATGCTCAGCCTAACCTTAAGCCTAACACTAACCCTAACACTAACCCTCACACTAATCCTAACCCTAACCCTAATTTTAATCCTAAACCTAACCCTATCCCTCACCCTCACCCTAACTCTCACCCTAAACCTAAACCTAACCCTAACACTAACCCTAACCCAAACCCTCACCTTCAACGTCACCCTCAGCCTAACCCTAAACCTAACCCTAACACGCACAGTCAACCTTACCCTAACCCTAATCCTAACCCTAACACTAACCCTAACCCTAACCCTCCCCCTAACTCTCACCCTCACCCTAACCCTAACTCTAAGCCTAACCCTAACCCTCACCCTAACCCTAACCCTAACCCTAAATCTCACCCTCACCCTAACCCTAACTCTAACCCTAAACCAAACCCTAAACCCGACCCTAACCCTAACACTAACCCTAACCCTAACATTCACCCTAACCGTAACTCTAACCCTAAACCTCACCCACACCCTAACCCTAACCCTAAGCCTAATGCTAAACCTTACCCTAAACCTAAAACTTACCCTAACACTTACCCTCACCCTAACCCTAACCCTCACCCTAACCCTAAACCTCACCCTCACCCTCATGCTCAGCCTAACCTTAAGCCTAACACTAACCCTAACACTAACCCTCACACTAATCCTAACCCTAACCCTAATTTTAATCCTAAACCTAACCCTATCCCTCACCCTCACCCTAACTCTCACCCTAACGATAAACCTAAGCCTCACCGTAACCCTAACACTCACCCTCACACTTACCCTCTCACTAACCCTAATCCTAATCCTAACCCTAACTCTAACACACACTCACCTTCACCCTAACCCTAACCCTAACCCTAACACTAACCCTAACCCTAACCCTCACCCTAACCCTCACCCTTCCCCTATCACTAACCCTAAACCTCAAACTCACACCGACCTTAACCTTAAACCTAACCTTAAACCTCACCCTAAACCTAACACTAAACCTCAACCTCACCCTAGCCCTCAACATAACCCTAATCCTAAACCAAACACTCATCTTAACCCTAATCCTAACCCTAAACCTAACCCTAACCCTAACACTAATCCTAACTCTAACCCTAACCCTAACACTAACCCTAACTCTAAACATAAAACTCACTCTCACCCTAACCCTAACTCTAACCCTAAACATAAACCTAAACCTCATCCTAATCCTAATCCTAACCTTCACCCTCACCCTCACCGTAACCCTCAACCTAACCCTCACCCTCACCCTAACACTTACCCTCACCCTCACACAAACCCTAACACTAACACTGACCCTCACACTAACCCTAACCATCACCCTAACCCTAAAGCTAACCCTAAACTTAAACCTAGCCCTCACCCTAGCCCTCACCATAACCCTAACCCTCATCCTCCCCCTAAACCTCACCCTAACCCTAATACTAATCTTCAATGTAACCCTCACCCTCACTCTACCCCTAACCATAAACCTCACCCTAATGGTAACCCTCACCCTTACAGTAACCCTCACCGTCAGCCTAACCCTCAAGTTTACCCTTACCGACAACCCCACCCTAACCCTCACCCTAACCCTAAACCTCACCCTCATGCTTGGCCTAAGCCTCAGCCTAATCCTAAGCCTAACCATCAACCTGACCCTCACACTAACCCTAACCCTAACCCTAACACTAACTCTAAAACTCAACCTCACCCTCACCCTCACACTCAGCCTAAACCTAAGGCTAAACCTAACCTTAACACTAACCCTTTACACTCACCGTAACACTCACCTAACCCTAACCCTAACCCTAACCCTAACCCTAAACCTCACCTTCATGCTCGGCCTAAGCCTAAGCCTAATCCTAAGCCTAAATGTAATCCTGACCCTCACCCTCAGCCTCAACCTAACCCTAATTCTAACCCAAAATCTCAACCTCACCCTAACCCTAACGCTTAACCTAACCCTAACCCGAACCCTAAACCTAACCCTAACCCTAACCCTAACCCTCACCCTAACCCTCACCTTAAACCTAAACCTAACTCTAACACTAACCCTAACCCTAACCCTCACCTTCAACCACACCCTCAGCCTAACCCTAAGCCTAACCTTAACCCTAACCCTAATCATAACCCTCACCCTCAGCCTCACCATCACCGCAAACTTAACCCTAACCATAACACTAACAATAACCCTAACCCTAACCCTAACCCTAATCCTCACCGCCACCCTCCCCCTCAGCTTAACCCTAAACCTAACCCTAACCCTAACCCTAACCTTAACCCTCACTGTAACCCTAACCCTAACCCTAAACCTAACCTCACCCTATACCTAACCCTAACCCACACACTCACCCTCACCCTAACCCTAATCCTAAATGTCAACCTATACCTTACCCTAACCCTCACCCTAAGCCTCACCCTAGCCCTCACCCTAACCCTAATCCTAACCCTAAACATCATCCTTAACCTCACCCTAACCCTAAACCTAACCCTCACCCTCACCCTGACCCTGACCCTAACCCTCACCCTCAAGCTCGGCTTAAGCCTAAGCCTAAGCCTAAGCCAAGTCCTAACCCTAAACTTCACCCTAACCCTAACCCTAACACTAAGCCTAACTCTAACCCTAAACCTCACTCTCACCCTAACCCTAACTCTAACACTAAACCTAAATCTAACAGTATCCCTAACCCTAACCCTAACCCTCATCCTTACCATAAGCCTCAACCTAACATTTACCCTCAACCTAACACTCACCCTAACCCTAACACTAACCCTAACCATCACCCTAAACCTAACTCTAACCCTCATCCGAACAGTAACCCTCACCTTCAACATCACCCTCAGCCTAACCCTAAGCCTAACCCTAACCCTAAACCTAACAAAAACCATAACCCTAATCCTAACCCGCACACTAACCATAACCCTCACCCTAACACTAACCATAACCCTAACACTAACCCTCCAACTAACCATAACCCTAACCCAAAACCTCAACCTAATCCTCACCCTCACCCTAACCCTAACACTAACCCCCCCAAACCAATATCTCACCCTCACCCAAACCCTTACCCTAACCCTTACCGTAAACCCCACACTAACCCTAACCCTAACCCTCACCCACACCCTCCCCATCACCGGAACTCTAATCCTAACCCTAACAATACCACTAAGCCTAACCCGAACCATCACCCTAACCCTAATCCTCACCCCCACACTCAACCTCATCCTTACCCTAAGCCTAAGCCTATCCCTCATCCTAACCCACATACTCATCCTCACCCTAACCCTAATCCTAAACCTAACCCTATCCCTAAACCTCAACCTAACCCTCACCCTCACCCTAACCCTAACACTAACTCTAACCCTAAATCTCACCCTTATCCTCCCCCTAACCCTAAACCTCCCCTCCCCCTCAACCTCATCGGAACGCTAACCCTAACCCTAACAATATCACTAACCATAACCCTAACCCTAAACATAAACCTCACCCTCAGCTTCAACTTCACAGCAAACTTAACCCTAACCATAACACGAACAATAAACCTAACCCTAACCCTAACCCTATTCTGCACCCCCACAATCACCCTCACCCTCAGCCTAAGCCTAACCCTAACTCTAATCATCACCATAATCCTAACCCTAACCCTCAACCTAACCCTAATCCTTAGCCTCACCCTCACCCTCAATGAAACCCTAAGCTTAACCCTAACACTAAACCTCACACTCACCCTCACCCTAACCCTAATCCTAAACCTAACACTATCCATAAGGCTAACCCTCACCCTAAACCTCACCCTAACCCTCACCCTAACTCTTACCTTCACCCTAACACTAACCCTAACCCTACACTAACCATAAACTTCACCCTCACCCTATCCCTCACCCTAACCCTAAATCTACCCCTAAACCTCACCCTCACCTAACCCTAACTCTAACCCTAACCCTAACACTAAACCTCACCCTAACCCTAAACCTAACCATCACCCTCACTCTCACCGTAACCTTAAACCTAACCCTAACTCTAACAATTACATTAACCCTAACCCTAACCCTCACCCTAACCGTAACCCTCACCCTAACCGTAATCCTCACCCTAGAACTTACACTCACACTAACACTAACCCTAACCCTAACACTAAGCCTCAAACTAACCCTAACATTCACCCTACTCCTAAACCTCACCCTAACCCTAACCCTCACCCTCACCCTAGCCCTCACCCTAAACCTAATTCTAACCCTCACCCTCAACCTAAACCAGACCCTCATGCTCACCCTAAACCTCACACTAACCCTAACCCTAATACTCAATCTAACCCTCACCCTAACCCTAACCCTAACCCTTACCCTAACCCTAAACCTAATCCTAACCCTCAGCCTTATCTTAACCCTAACCCTCAGCTTAAAGTTCACTTTTACCCTTACCATCATCCTCACCCTTACGCTCACCCTAACACTAAAACTCATCCTAACCCTCACCCTAAACTTAAACCTAAACATCACCCTAACCCTAAACCTCACCCTCAATCGCACACTCAGCCTAAACCTAAGCCTAATCCTAAGCCTTACCCTAAACCTCACCATCACACTAGCCCTCATCCTAACCCTAATCCTAACCATCACACTAACCCTAATCCTCACCCCACCCTCACCCTCAGCCTAACCCTAAGCCTAAGCCCCACCCTAACCCTAACCCTCATGTCACCGTAAACCTAACTCTCATCCTAACCCTCACGCTATCCCTAACCCTAACTCTAAACCTCACCCTAACCCTAACCCTAACCCTCACCCTCACCCTAGCCCTCACCTTAACTCTAATCCTAACGCTAATCCCCATCTTAACCATCACCCTAAACCTAACCCTAACCCTCACCATAACCCTATGCCTAACCCTCAACCTAACCCTAACACTCACTCTAACCCTAACCCTAACTCTCGCCCTAACCCTAACTCTCACACTCACCCTCACCCTCAGCCTAACACAAAGCCTAACCCTAAACCTAACCCAAACCCTCAGACTTACCTGAAACCTTATCCTAATCCTAATCCTAACCCTAAGCCTTACCCTAAGCCTAATCCTAACCCTCATCCTAACCCTAAATCTAAAACTAACCCTAACCCTAATCCTCACCTTCAGCCTCACCCAAACACTAACTCTAACCCTAAACCTCACCCTCACCCTAACCCTAACCCTTACGGTAACCCTAAACCTCACCCTAACCCTGACCCTAAACCTCACACACACAATAGCCCTCACTCTAACCCTAATCCTAAAACTAACCCTCATCCTAACTCTCACGTTAACCCTAATGCTAACCCTCACCCTCACCCTCACGCTAAACATAACCTTCAACCTAACCCTAACCCTCACCCTCACCATAACCTTTACCCTAACCCTCACCCTAACCCTAAACTTAACCCGAAGCCTAACCCTCACCCTAACCCTAACCCTCATCCTCAACCTCACCCTGAGCCTAAAACTAAGCCTAACCCTAAACCTAACCCTAACACACACACTCACCTTCACCCTAACCCTAATCGAAACCTAACCCTAACCCTAAACCTCCCCCTGACTCTCAACATAAACTTAATCCTAACATTAACCATAACCCTAACCCTCAACCTACCATTCACCCTAAACCTAACTCTAACCCAAAACCTAAACCTCACCCTAACCCTAAATATAACCTTCACACTAACCCAAACCCTCACCCTAACACTTACCCTGACCCTAATACTAATCCTCACCCTAACACTAACCCTATACCTAACCCTCTCCTGAACCATATATCTAAACCTAAACCTCACCCTCAAACTAACACTAACCCTAACCCTAACCCTAAACCCCACACAAACCGTAACCCTAACCCTCACCGGCACCCTCACCCTCACAGGAACTCTAAACCTAACCCTAACAATAACACTAACACTAACCCGAACCATCACCCTTACCCTAATCCTCACCCCCACCCTCACCCTCATCCTAACCCTAAACCTAAGCCTAACCTTCAACCTAACACTTACACTCACCCTAACCCTAACCCTAACACTCACCCTAAACCTCACCCTAAACCTCACCCTTACCCTAACCCTCACCCTCACCTCAACCTCACCGTAACTCTAACCCTAAACCTAACATTACGACTAAACCTAACACTAAACCTAACCCAACCATAACCCTCACCCTCAGCCTCACCCTCACCGCAAATTAACCCTAACCATAACACTAACAATAACCCTAAACCTAACCCTAACCGAAACCTAATCCTCACCCCCACCCTCACCCTCAGCCTGACCCTAAGCTTAACCCTACCCCTAAGCCGAACCCTCACTGCAACCCTAACCCTAACCCTCACCCTCACCCTAACCCTAACCCTCACACTCACCTTCACCCTAACCCTAATCCTAAACATAACCCTATACCTTACCCTAACCCTCACCCTAAGCCTCATCCTAGCCCTCACTCTAACCCTAATCCTAACCATAAACCTCATCCTAACCCTCACCCTAACCCTAAGATTAACACTCACACTAACCCTAACCATCACCCAAACCCTAAACCTTACCCTAAATCTAACCCTAAACCTCACCCTCACCCTAGCCCTCACCCTAACCCTAACAATCATCCTCAACCTAAACCTCACACTAACATTAACACTAATCCTCAATCTAACCCTCATCCTCACCCTACCTCTAACCCTAACTCTCACCCTAACCCTAACCCTCACCCTTAGGATAACCCCCACCCTCAGCCTAACCCTCACGTTTACCCGTACCGTCACCCCCACACTAACCCTCACCCTAACACTAACCCTCACCCTAACCCTCACCCTAACCCTGACTCTACCCCTAAACTTCACCCTCACCTTAACCCTAACTCTAACCCTAACCCTAACACTAAATCTCACCATAATCCTAATGCTAACCCTCACCGCACCCTCACTGTAACTGTAACCCTAACCCTAACTGTAACAATAAACTTAACCCTAAGCCTAACCCTCACTGTAACCCTAAGCCTAACACTAACACTAACACTAACCCTAAACCTAAACCTAACCCTAATCCTCAGCCCATCCTCACCCTAACCAAACCCTAACCCTAACCTTCACCCTAACCCTAAGCCTCACCCTAACCCTAATTCTAACCTGCATATTCACTCTCACCCTAAACCTAATCCTAAACCTAACACTATCCCTAATCCTAACCCTCACCCTAACCCTCAGCCTAACCCTGATCCTAACCCTAAACCTCATCCTAATCCTCACTCTAACCCTAACCTTAACCCTCACCCTAACCCTAACCCTATCCCTCATCCACATGCTGGGCCTAACTAAACCAAAACCAAAGCCTAAGCCTAACCCTAAACCTAACTCTCACCCTAACCCTAACCCTAACACTAACCCTAACTCTAACCCCAAACCTCACCCTCACACTAACCCTAACTCTAAACCTAAACCTCATCCTAACCTTAACCCTAACAATAACCGTAACCCTAACCTTAACATAACCCTAACCCTAACACTAACACTAAAACTAACCCTAACCCTAACCCTGACCCTAACCATAACCCTCAAACTAACCCTAACCTCACCCTAACACTAACCCTAATCCTCACCCTCACCCTAGCCCTCACCCTAACCCTAACCCTCATCCTCACCCTAAACCTCACACTAACACTAACACTAATCCTCAATCTAACCCTCACCCTGACACTCACCCTAACCCTAACGCCCACCCATAACCGAACCCTCACCCTACTGTAACCCTCACCCTAGGCCTAACCCTCAACTTTACCCTTACTGTCACCCCCAGCTTAACCCTCACCCTAACCCTAACCCTCAACCTAACCCTCACCCAAATCCTAACTCTACCCCTAAATCTCACCCTCACCCTTACCCTATCTCTAACCCTAAGCCTAACACTAAAAACTTCACCCTCACCCTAACCCTAACCCTAACCCTAAACCTCACCCTAACCCTAACACTAACCCTAGCCCTAAACCTCAGCCTAACCCTCCCCCTAACCCTAAGTCTAACCCTTAACCTCACCCTCACCCTAACCCTAACCCTAACCCTAAACCTCACCCTAAAACTCACTGTAACCCTATCCCTCACACTCACCCTCAACCTCACTGTAACTCTAACCCTATACCTAACAATAACCCTAACTCTAACCCAAACCCTAACCCTAACCATAATCGTCACCCTCAGCCTCACCCTCACACCAAACTTAACCCTAACCATAACACTAACAATAACCCTAACACTAACCCTAACCCTAATCCTCACCCCCACCATCACCATGAGCCTAACCCTAAGCCTCACCCTAACCCTAACCTTAACCTTAAACCTAACCATAAACCTCACCATCAGCCACATCCTCACAACAAACTTAACCCTAACCATAACACTAACAATAACACTAACCCTAAATCTAACCCGAATCCTCACCCCCACTGTCAACCTCAGCCTAACCTGAAGCCTTATCCTAACCCTAACCCTAACCCTAAACCTCACCTTAACCCTAACCATAAACCTAAACCTAACCCTAAATCTAACCCTAACCCTAAACCTAACCATAATCCTCAGCCTCACCCTCACCCTAACCAAAACCCTAAACCTAACCCTCACCCTAAACCTAATCCTAAACCTAACCTTATCCCTAACCCTAACGCCCACCATAACCCTCACCCTAGCCCTCACCCTAACCCTAATCCTAACCCTAAACATCATTGTAACCCTCACCCTAACCCTAACCCTCACCCTCATGCTCGGCCTAAGCCTAAGCCGAACCCTAACCCTAACCATCACCCTAACGCTAACCCTAACACTAACCCAAAATCTAACCCTAAACCTTACTCTCACCCTAACCCTAACTCTAAACCTAAACCTCATCCTAACCCTTACCCTAATCCTACCCTTCACCCGCACCTTAATCATAACCATAACCTGAACCCTAACCCTAACAATAACCCTAATCCTAACCCTAACCCTAACCCAAAACCTCACCCTCAACTTAACCTTAACCCTCAACCAAACCCTCACACTAAACCTAACACTAACCCTAAAGCTCACCCTAACACAAACCCTAACCCTCAACCTCAACCTAGCCCTCACCCTAACCATAATGGTAACCCTAATTCTCCTCTTAACCCTCACCCTAAACCTAACACTAACCCACCCCCTAACCCTAACACTAACCCTCACCCTCAACCTAATCCTAACCCTCATGCTCACCGTAACCCTAACCCTAACCCTCACCCTAATCTTAAACTTAACCAGAACCCTAACTCTCACCCTTACCCTAACCCTAAACCTCACCCTAACCCAAACCCTCAACCTCAACCTCACCCTCAAACTAACCCTAACCCTAACCCTAATCCTAACCTTCACACTCACCCTAACCTTTACCCTAATAATAATCATAAGGGTAAGTGTAACCCTCACCCTCACCCTAGCCCTCAACCTATCCCTAAATCTAACACTAACCCTAACCCTAACCCTCAAAATCAGCCTCACCCTAACCTTAACTCTAACCCTAACCCTAACCCTAAACCTCACCCCAACCCTAACCCTAAACCTCACCCTCACTCTAGCCCTCACCCTAACCCTACTTCTAACTCTAAACCTCACCCTAACCCTAAAATTACCCCTAACCCTCACCCTCACCTTCACCCTCTGCCTAATATTAAACCTAACCCTAACACCAACCCTATTGCTAACACTAAGACTAACCCTCACCCTTACCCTCACCCTAAACCTAACCCTCACCCTCACCATAGCCCATAACCAAACCCTAAGCCTAAGCCTAAACTTCACGCTAACCCTCACAATAACGCTAACCTCAACACTCACCTTAAACATAAACCTCACCCTCACCCTTACTCTAATCCTAACCCTAACCCTAACCCTAACCCTCCCCTGAACTCTCACCCTAACCTTAACCTTAACACGAACACTAACCCTAACCCTCAACCTAACCCTCACCCTAACCCTAACTCTAACCTAAACCTCACCCTCACCCTAAACTTAACTCTAACACTAAGCCAAACCCTAAACCTCACCCCAACCCTAACCCTAACCCTCAACCTCACCCTCACCATAACCGTAACCCTAAACCTAACCCTAAGAATAACCTTAACCCTATTCCTAACCCTCATCCTAACACTTACCCTCACCCTAACACTAACCCTAACCAACACAATAACCCTCCCCTTAACCCTATATCTAACCCTCAACCTCACACTCACCCTAACCCTAACCCTAAACCGCACACTAACCCTGACCCTAACCCTCACTCTCATGCTCAGCCTAAGCCTAAGCCTAAGCCTAAGTCTAACACTAACCCTAAAACTCACCCTAACCCCAACAATAACACTAAACCTAACTCCAACCCTAAACCTCACCCTCACCCTAACCCTTACACTAACCCTAACACTAAACCTAAACCTCATCCTAAAACTAACCCTCACTCTTACCCTCACCGTAACCGTAACCCTATCCAGAACCCTAAAAATAACCCGAACCGGAACCCTAACCCTCATCCTAACCATAACCTTTACCCTAAACTTAACCCTCACCCTAACACTTACCCTCATCCTAACACTAACCCCCCCCCTAACACTAACCCTCACACTAACCCTAAGCATAACCCTAACCCTAAACCTCACCCTAATCCTAACCCTCACCCTCAACCTAGCCCACAACCTAACCCTAACCCTCATCCTCACCCTAAAGCTCACACTAACCCTAACACTAATCCTCAATCTAACCCTCACCCTCACCCTAACCCTCACACTCACCCTCACCGTGAACCTAATCCTAAACATAAACCAAAACCTAACATTAAACCTCAAACTAACACTCACCCTAACCCTAACCCTAATACTAACCCTAAGTCTAACGCTCACCCTAACCCTCCCCCTAACCCTAACTCTATCCCTAAACCTCACCCTAAACCTAACAATAACCGTAACCCTAACTCTAACCCTTACCCTAACCATAACACTCACCCTAACCATAACCCTCACCCTATCACACTCACCCTTATCTTAACCCTCAGCCTCAGCCTAAACCTCACCTTTAGGCTTACCATCACACTCACCCGAACCCTCACCCTAACCCTCACCCTAACCCTTCCCATAAACCCCACCCTAACCCTAACCCTAACTGTGACCCGCACCCCCACCCTCACGGTAACTCTAACCCTAACACAAACCATCACCATAACCCTAACCCTAACCCTCACCCTCATGCTCGGACTAAGCCTAAGCCTAACCCTAACCCTCACCCTAGCCCTAACCCTAACACTAACCCTAACTCTATCCCTAAACCTCACTCTCACCCTAACACTAATTCTAACCCTAACCCTAACCCTAAACCTCATCCTTAACATAACCCTAACACTCACCCTCACCCTCAGCCTAAACTTAAGCCGAACATTAACCCTAACCCTAACCCTCACACTCACCCTCACCCTAAACCTAACTCTAACCCTAAACCTCACCCTGAACCTAATCCTAAACCTAACACTAAACCTCACCCTAAACCTAAACCTAACCCTCACCCTAAACCTAACCCTCACTCTCACCCTCACCCTCAGCCTAACCCTAAGCATAATCCTAACCCTAACCCTAACCCTCACAGTCACCCCCACCCTAACCCTAATCCTAACCCTACCCCTACTTCTATCCCGTAACCTCAACCTAATCCTCACCCTAACCTTAACCCTAACACTAACCCTAACCTTAATCTAAGAACTAACCCTCCCCCTAACCCTAAATTTAACCATAAACCTCACCCTCAACCTAACCCTAATCCTACCCCTAAACCTAAACCTCAACCTCAACCTAAACCTAACCCTGACCATCACCCTCACCTTAACTCTAATTCTAACCCTAACAATAACACTAATCCTAACCATAAACCTAACAATAACCACAACCCTAATCCTGATCTTAGCACACACCCTCACCCTAACCTAATACTAAACCTAACCCTCATCATCACCCTAACCCTAACACTAACCCTAACGTTCAACCGAACCCTAACCCTAAACCTCACCCTAACCCTTACCCTAACCCTCACACTAACCCTAAACTTAACCAGAACCCTAACTCACACCCTAACCCTAAACCTAACCCTCACCCTAACCCTAACGCTCACCCTCACCCTCACCCTCAGCCTAAGCTTAAGCCTAAGCCTAACCCTAAACCTAATCCTCACACTCACCCTAAACCTAATCCTAATCCTAATCCTAACCCTAACCGGAAATAGGACACTCACCCTAACCCTCACCTTAACCCTAATTCTAACACTAACCCTAAATCTCACGCTCACCCTCACCCTAACCCCAACTCTAACCCTAAACCTCCCCCTCCCCTTAACCCTCACCTAACCCTAACCCTCAACCTCAACCTCAACCTCAGCCTAACCTAAAGCCTAAACCTAAACCTAAACCAAACATACACTCTCACCCTCACTGTAACCCTAATCCTAACCCTATCCCTAACCCTAACCCTCCCCCTAAATCTCACCCTAAACATAACCCTAAAAATAATCCTAAACTTAACCCTGAACCTAACCCTCACCCTAACCGTAACTCTAACCATAAACCTCAACCTCACCTTAAACCTAACTCTAACACTAACCCAAACCCTAACGCTCACTGTAACCCAAACCCTAACCATCAACTTAACCCTAATCCTCAGCCCCACCCTCACCCTCAGCCTCACCCTAAGCCTAAGCCTAACCCTAACACTAAACCTCACACTCACCCTCACCCTAACCAATCCTAACCCTAACCTTTTACCTCAACCTAACCTTTACCTTAACACTAAACCTAACACTAACCCACGAACTAACCCTCCCCCTAACTCTAAATCTAACGCTAAACCTCACCCTCACCCTAACCCTAACCCTAAACCTCACCCTAACTCTAAACCTCACCCTGACCCTGACCCTCACCCTCACCGTCTCTAACCATAACCTTAACAATAACACTAATGGTAACCCTAAACCTAACCCTAAACCTAACCCTAACCCTAATACTAACACTCACCCTCAACCTAACCCTAATCGTAGCCCTAACCTTCACCCTCACCCTAAACCTGACCCTCATCATTACCCTAACCCTCATCCAAAACCTCACCCTAACCCTAACTCTAAACCTAAACCTCACACTACCACTAACACTAAACCTTATCCTCACCCTAGCCCTCACCCTAACCCTAATCCTAACCCTAATCCTCATCCTAAACTCACCCTAACCCTCACCCTAACCCTAACCCTCAACCTAACCCTAACCCTCACGCTGACCGAAACTGTAACCCTAACTCTCATCCTAAACCTAAACTGACCCTGAACCCAAACTCTCACCCTAACCCTAAACCTAACCCTAACCCTCACCCTTACCCTAACCCTCATCCTCACCCTCACACTCAACCTAACCCTAAGCCTAAAACTAACCCTAACCAAAACACTCACACTCACCCTATTACCCTAATCCTAATCCTAACCCTAACCCTAACACTCACCCTCACCCTAACCCTCACCTTAACCCTAACCCTAACACAAACCCTAACCATAACACTCACCCTCAGCCTCAACCTAAAACAAAATCTAAACCTAAATCTCACCCTCACCCTAACCCTAACCCTAAACCTCACCCTCACCCTCACCATAGCCCTCAACCTAACCCTAATCCTAATCCTAACCCTCATCCTAACCCTCCCCCTAACCCTAAACCTAACCCTCATCTTAACCCTAACCCTCACCCTCAACCTCACCCTCAGCCTAACCCTAAGCCTAACCCTAAAATTAACCCTAACATACACACTCACCCTCACCCTAACACTAATCCTAACCCTATCCCTAATCCTTAACCTCCACCTAACTCTCACCCTAACCCTAACCCTAACACTCATCCTATCCCTCACCCTAACCCTAAATCTAACCCTAAACCTAAACCTCAACCTCACCTTAACCCTAATCCTAACCCTCACCCTCACCGTAACCATAACCCTAGCCCTAAACCTTACAATAACAATAATCCTAACCCTAACCCTCATCCTAACCATATCCTTCACCCTAAACCTAACCCTCACCCTAACACTTACCCTCACCCTAACCCGAACCCTAAACCTCACACTCACCCTAAACGTTACCCTAATCCTAATCCTAACCCTAAGCCTAACCCTCACCCTCACCCTAACCCTCACCCTAACCATAACTCTAACACTAACCCTAACCCTAACGCTAGCTCTCAGACTCAAACTAACCCTAACTCTAACCCTAATCCAAACACTAAATCTCACCCTAACCTTAGCCCTAACCCTCACACTCACCCTCACAGTAACCGTAACCTAAACCTAACCCTAAAAATAACCCTAAAGCTAGTGCTAACCCTCACCCTAACCATAACCCTCACCCTAACCCAAACCCTCACCCTAACACTTACCCTCACCCTAACACTAACCCTCACACTAACCCTAACCATAAACCTCAACCTAACCCTCAACCTCACCCAATCCCTAACACTAACCCTATTACTAACCCTTACCCTAACCCTCCCCTAACCCTATATCTAACCCTAAACCTCACCCTAACCCTAAACCTAACCCTCAACCTAAGCCTAAACCTAATTCTAACCCTCAACCTAACACTAACCCAGACACCAACGTAACCCTAACCCTAACACTCACCCTAAACCTAACACACATCCTAACCCTAACCCTCACCGTCACCCTAACCCTAACATTAATCCTAACCCTAAACCTCACCCTATCCCTCAACCTAACCATAACTCTAACCCTAATCCTGACCCTTACCTTAACCGTAACCCTAACCCTAAACATCACCGTCACCCTAGCCTTCAACCTAACCCTAATCCTAACCTTAACCCTCATCCTAACCCTCACCCTCACCCTAAACCTAACCCTAACCCTAACCCTAACCGTCACCTTAACCTCACACTTAGTCTAACCCTAAGCCTAATCCTAAACCTAACCCTAACCAACACACTCACCCTCAATCTAACCCTAAACCTAACCCTCACCCTAACCCTAAACCTCACCATCAACCTCACCCTTAGCCTAACCCTAAGCCTAACCCTAAACCTAACCCGAACCCACACAATCACCCTCACCCTAACCCTAATCCTAACCCAAACCCTAACCCTAACCCTAACCCTCACCCTCACCCTAGCCTTCACCCTAACCCTAATCCTAACCCTAACCCAAACTCTAACCATAACCCTAGCCCTAAACCTCACCCTAAACCTAACCCTATCCCTCACCCTCATTGTAAGGGTAAACCTAACCCTAACCCTAATAATAACCATAACCCTAAATCTAACCCTCACCCTAACCATAACACTCACCCTAACCCTAACCCTCACCCTAACACTTACACTCACCCTTATCTTAACCCTCAGCCTCAGCCTAATCCTCACCTTTAGGCTTACCATCACACTCACCCGAACCCTCACCCTAACCCTCACCCTAACCCTAAACCTACCCGTAAACTTAACAGTACCCCTAAACCTAACCCTCACCGTAACCCTCACCCTAGCCTTCACCCTAACCCTAATCCTAATCCTAAACCTCACCCTAACCCTAAACCTACTCCTAAACCTCAACCTCACCCTAACCCTAACTCTAACCCTAACACTAACACTAAACCTCACCCTAAGATAACCCTAACCATCACCCTAACCCTAACCCTCAAGCTCACCCCCACCCTCAGCCTAACCTTAAGCCTAACCCTAAACCTATCCCTAACACACACTTACCCTCACCCTAAACCTAAACCTCACACTAACCCTAACCGTAAACCTCACCCTCACCCTAGCCCTCACCCTAACCCTAATCCTAACCCTAACCCTCATCCTAACCCTCACACTTACACTAACCCTAACCCTCACCCTAACCCTAACCCTCCCCCTAACTCTCACCCTAACCCTCACCCTCAACCTAACCATAACCCTAACCCTTACTCTAACCCTAAGCCAAACCCTAAACCTCACCCTTACCCTAACCTTAACCCTCATCCTCACCCTCACCTTAACCCTAACCCTAAACCTAACCCTAACAGTAACCCTAACCCTATTCCAAACCCTCACCCTAACCATAACCCTCACACTAACCCAAACCATCACACTATCACTTACCCTCACCCTAACTGTAACACTAAACCTAACACTAACCCTCACACTAATCGAAGACCTAAACCTAACCCTAACCCTAACAATAACCCTAAACAGAACCCTCACCCTAACCCTCCCCCTCAACCTATACCTAACCCTCAACCTCAACCTCACCCTCACCCTAACCCTAACCCTAAACCCCACCCTAACCCTGACCCTAACCCTCACCCTCATGCTCAGCCTAAGCCTAAGCCTAATCTTAACACTAACCCTAACCCTCACTATAACCCCAACACTAACACAAACCCTAACTCTAAACCTCACCCTCACCCTAAACCTAACTCTAACCCTAACCCTAAACCTAAGCCTCAATCTAACCCTAACCCTCACCCTCAACCACACCCTCACTGTAACCGTAACCGTCACCCTAAACCTAACAATAACCCTAACCCTAACCCTAACCCTCATCCTAACCATAAATTTCACCCTAAACCTAACCCTCACACTAACACTTACCCTCATCTTAACACAAACCCTGACCCTAACTCTAACTCTCACACTAACCCTAACCCTCAACCTAAACCTTAACCTCACCCTAACCCTAACCCTCACGCTCAAACTAGCCCTCAACCTAATGCTAACCCTTATCCTCACCCTAAACCTCACACTAACCCTAACACTAATCCTCAATCTAACCCTCACCCTCACCCTAACCCTAACCCTCACCCTTACCCTAACCCTCACCCTCAGCCTAACCCTCATCCTTTACCCTTAACTTCAGCCTCAACCTAACCCTCAGCCTAACCCTAATCCTCATCCTAACCCGCACCCAACGGTAACCCCAACCATCACCCTAATCCTAACCCTCACCGTCATCCTCACCCTCAACCTAACACTAAGCCTAAGCCTAACCCTAACCCAAACACTCACACTCACCCTAACCCTAATCCTAACCCTAACCCTCATCCGAACCCTTAACCTTACCATAACCCTAACCATCTTTCTAAACCTAATCCTCATCCCCACCCATACCCTCAGCCTAACCCTAAGCCTAAGCCGAACCCTAACCCTAACCCTCACACTCACCCTCACTGTAAACCTAATCCTAAACCTAACACTAATCCTAGCATTATACCTCAACCTGACCCTCACCCTAACCCTAACCCTAACACTAACCCTAAACCTAACCCTCACCCTAACCCACCCCCTAACCATAAATCTAACCCTAAACAACACCCTCACCCTAACCATAACCCTAACCATAACCTAACCCTTAACCTCACCCTAACCCTGATCCTAACCTTCACCCTCATCTTCACCCTCACTGTAACTCTAACCCTTTCCCTAATCCTAACCCTCACCCTCACCTTAACCCTAACCCTAACCCTAACTCTCACCCTCACCATAACCCTAACCCTAACCCTAAACCTCACCCTAACGCTAACTTAACCATCACATTCACTCTAACCCTCACCCTAACCCGAATGCTAACCCTAAACCTGACCCTCACCCTCATGCTCGGCCTAAGCCTAAGCCTAAGCCTAAGACTAACACTGACCCTCACACTCACCCTCACCCTAACCCTAACTGTAACACTTACCCTAACCCTAACCCTCACACTAACCCTCACCCTAACGCTAACTCTAACCCTAAACCTCACCCTCACCCTAACCCTAACCTCACAGTCACCTCACCCTCTACCTAATATTAAACTTAAACCTAACCCCAACCCCCACCCTAACACTAAGACAAACCCTCAACCTAAGCCTCACCCTAACCCTAACCCTAACCCTCACCCTCACCATAGCCCATGACCAAACCCTAAGCCTAAGCCTAACCCTCACCCTAACCCTCACTCTAACCCTAACCCCAATACTCACCTTAAACATAACCCTCACCCTCACACTAACTCTATTCCTAATCCTAACCCTAACTCTAACCCTCCCCTTAACTCTCACCCTAACCCTAACCTAAAAAGGAACACTAACCCTAACCCTCACCCTAACCCTTACCCTAACCCTAACTCTAACCTAAAACACACCCTCACCCTAAACCTAACTCTAACACTAACCCAAACCCTAAACCTCACCCTAACCCTAAACCTAACCCTTATCCTCACCCTCAAGGTAACCGTAACCCTAAACCTAACCCTAAGAATAACCTTAACCCTATTCCTAACCCTCACCCTAACATTTACCCTCACTCTAACACTAACCCTAACCCTCCCCCTAACCCTATATCTAACCCTCAACCTCACCCTCACCCTAACCCTAACCCTAAACCCCACCCTAACCCTAACCCTAACCCTCACCCTCATGCTCAGCCTAAGCCTAAGCCTAAGCCTAATCCTAACACTAACCCTAAACTTCACCCTAACCCCAACAATAACACTAAACCGAACTCAAACCCTAACCATCACCCTAACCCTAACTCTAACCCTAACCCTAAACCTGAACCTCATCCTAACCCAAAACCTCAAACTCACCCTCACCCTCAACTTAACCGTAACCCTAACCCTAACCCTAACAATAACCCTAACCCTAACCCTAATCCTCATCCTAAGGATAACCTTCACCCTAACACTAACCCTCACCCTAACACTTAACCTCACCCTAACACTAACACTCACCTTAACACTAACCCTCACACTAACCCTAACCATCGTGCTAACCCTAACCCTCAACCTCACCCTAACCCTAACCCACACACTTACCATAACCCTCACCCTCAGCCTAACGATAACTTTTAACCTTACCGTCACCCTCACACTAACCCTCACCCTAACCCTAATCCTCATCCTAACCCTCACCCTAACGGGAATCCCAACCATCACCCTAAGCCTACCCTCACCCTCACCCTCAGCCTCAGCCTAAACCTAAGCCTAAGCCTAAACCTAAACCTAACACTCACCCTCACCCAAGCCCTCACCCTAACCCTCATCCTAACCTTTAACCTAACCATAAACCTAACCATCTTTCTAAAACTAATCCTCATCCCCAACCATATCCTCAGCCTAACCCTAAGCCTAAGCCGAACCCTAACCCTAACCCTCACACTCATCCTCACCGTAAACCTAATCCTAAACGTAACCCTAACCCTAATATTAAACCTCAATCTAACACTCAGCCTAACACTAACCCTAACCCTCCCCCTAACTCTAATTCTAACCCTGAATCTCACCCTGACCCTAACCATAACCCTAACCCTAAACCTCACCCTAACCCTGATCCTTACCCTCAATCTCACCCTCACCCTCACTGTAACTCTAAACCTAACCCTAATCCTAACCCTCAACTTCACCCTGACCCTAACCCTAACTCCCACCCTTACCCTAAACTTCACCCTCACTGTAACCCTAACCATAAACCTCAACCTAATCCTAACCCTCACACTCACCCTCACAGTCAACCTAATCCTAAACATAACCCAAACCCTAGCATTAAACCTCAATCTAACACTCACCCTAACCCTAACCCTAACACTAACCCTAACTCTAACGCTCACCCTAACCCTCCCCCTAACCCTAACTCTAACCCTAAACCTCACCCTTACCCTAACCATAACCCAAACCCTAAACCTCACCCTAACCCTGATCCTTACCCTCACCCTCAGTGTAACTCTAACCCTAACCCTAACCCTCACCCTCACTGTAACCCTAAACCTAACCCTAACCCTAAACCTCACCCTAACCCTAACAATAACCCTCACCCTCACCCTAGGACTCACCTTAAAACTAATTGTAACCTTAACCCTCATCCAAACCCTCACCCTAATACTAACCCTAACACTCAACCTAACCCTAAACCTAATTCTAACCCTCAACCTAACCCTAACCCTGACCCCACCGTAACCCTAACCCTAACCATCACCCTAAACCTAACCCTCATCCTAAAACTAGCCCTCACCCTCACCCTAACCATAACACTAATCCTAACCCTAAACTCACCCTATCCCTCACCCTAACCCTAACTCTAACCCCAAACCTGTCCCTCACGGTAACCCTAACCCTAACCCTCAACCTCACCCTAGTCTTCACCCTAACCCTAATCCTAACCTTAATCCTCATCCTACCCCTCACCCTAACCCTAAACCTAAACCTCACCCTAGCCCTAACAGTCACCCCTAATCTCACCCTTAGTCTAACCCTAAGCCTAACCCTAAACCTAACCCTAACCCACACACTCACCCTCACCCTAACCATAATTCTAACCCTAACTCTAACCCTAACCCTAACCCTCATCCTCACCCTAGCATTCACCCTAACCCTAATCCTAAACCTAACCAAAATTCTAACCAATACCCTAACCTAACCTCACCCTAAACCTAACCCTTACACTCAGACTAACTGTAAGGTTAACCCTAATCCTAACCCTAACAATAACCATAACCCTAACTCTAACCCTCACCCTAACCATCAAACTCACCCTAACCCTAACCCTCACCCTAACACTTACCCTCACCCTTATCTTAACCCTAGCCTCAGCCTAATCCTCACCTTTACACTTACCATCACCCTCACTCTAACCCTCACCCTAACACTAACCCTCATCCTTACCCTCACCCTAACCGTAACCCTAACCATTACCCTAACCCTATCCCTCACCCTCAACCTCACCCTCAGACTAACCCTAAGCCTAAGCCTAAACCTAACCCTAACCCTCAACCTCACCCTAGCCCTCACCCTAACCATAATCCTAACCATAACCCTCACCGTAACCATAACCCTAACACTACCCGTAAACCCCACCCGAACCCTAACCCTAAACCTCACCCGCACCCTCACCCTCACCCTCACCGTAACTCTAACCCTAACCCTATCAATAACACTAACCCTAACCCGAACCATCACCCTAACCCTAACCCTAACCCTCACCCTCATGTTCGGACTATGCCTAAGCCTAAGCCTAACGCTAACACTCACCCTAACCCTAACCTTAACACTGACCCTAACTCTAACCCTACAATTAATCTCACCATAACACTAATTCTAACCTTAACCCTAAACCTAAACCTCATCCTAAACTTAACCCTAAAACTCACCCTCACCCTCAGCCTAAACCTAAGCCTAACATTAACCCTAACCCTAACACTCACACTCAACCTCACCCTAATCCTAACTCTACCCCTAAACCTCACCATCATCCTAACCCTAAACCTAACACTAAACCTTACCCTAACCCTAACTCTAACCCTCACCCAAAACCTAACCCTCACCCTCACCCTCAGCCTAAACATAAGGCTAATCCAAACCATAACCCTAACCATCACCCTAACCCTAACACTAACCCTAAAGCTAACCCTCACACTCAGCCTCACCCTAACCCTAATTCTAAGACTAAACCTCACCCACACCTTAACCCTAACGCTAACGCTAACAATAACCCCCCCAACTGTCACGCTAACCCTAACAATAACACTAACCCGAACATTAAACCTCAATCTAACCCTCACCCTAACCCTAACTCTATCCCTAAACCTCACCCTCACCCTAACCCTCACTCTAACCCTAACCCAAACACTAAACATCACCCTAAACTTAAACCTAACCCTCACACTCACACTCATTGTAACTGTAACACTAAACCTAACCCTAACAATAACCCTAAAGCTAAACCTAACCCTCACCCTAACCATAACCCTCACCCTAAACAAAACCCTCACCCTAACGCTTACCCTCACCCTAACACTAACCCTAACCCTAACACTAAACCTCACACTAACCCTAACCCTAACCCTAAACCTAAACCTCAACCTAAACCTCACCCTCACCCTAACCCTAACAATAACCCTATTCCTAACCCTTGCCCTAACCCTCCACCTAACCCTATATCTAAACCTAAACCTCACACTAACCCAAACCCTAAGCCTAAACATAACCCTAACCCTAACCCTAAACGTAAACCTAATCCACAGCCTCACCCTCACCTTAACCCAAACCTAACACTAACCCACACCCTCACCCTCAGCCTAACCCTAATCCTAAGCCTAACCCTAACCCTAACCATCACCTTAAACCTAACCCTAACCCTAACCCAAAATCTGAACCAAACCCTAATCCTCAGCCTCACCCTCACCCTAAAACAAACCCTCACCCTAACCCTAAGCCTAACCCTAACCCTAACCCTCACACTCACCCTCAACCTAACTCTAATCCTAAACCTAACCCTATCCCTAAACCTAACACTCACATTAACCCTCAGCCTAGCCCTCACCCTAACACTAATCCTAACCCTAAACCTTATTCTAACCCTCACCCTAACCCTAACCCTCACCCTCATGCTCAGCCTAAGGCTAAGCCTAAGCCGAAGCCTAAGCCTAACCCTAAACCTCACACTAACCCTAAACCTAACACTAACCCTAAACCTAACCCTCACCCTCAGCCTCACCCTAACCCTAACTCTAATAATAAGCCTTCCCCTCCCCATAACCCTATCCGACACGCTCATTGAAAAAGTAACCCTAACCCTAACAACAAACCTAACCATAACCCTCACCCTAAACATAAACCTCACCCTAAACAAAACCCTCACCCTAACGCTTACCCTCACCCTAACACTAACCCTAACCCTAACACTAACCCTCACACTAACCCTAACCCTAACACTAAACCTAAACCTCAACCTAACCCTCACCCTCACCCTAACCCTAACAATAACCCTATTCCTAACCCTTGCCCTAACCCTCCGCCTAACCCTATATCTAAACCTAAACCTCACGCTAACCCAAACCCTAAGCCTAAACATAACCCTAACCCTAACCCTAAACGTAAACCTAATCCACAGCCTCACCCTCACCTTAACCCAAACCTAACCCTAACCCACACCCTCACCCTCAGCCTAACCCTAATCCTAAGCCTAACCCTAACCCTAACCATCACCTTAAACCTAACCCTAACCCTAACCCAAAATCTGAACCAAACCCTAATCCTCAGCCTCACCCTCACCCTAACACAAACCCTAACCCTTACCCTCAACCTAACCCTAAGCCTAACCCTAACCCTAACCCTCACACTCACCCTCAACCTAACTCTAATCCTAAACCTAACCCTATCCCTAAACCTAACACTCACATTAACCCTCAGCCTAGCCCTCACCCTAACACTAATCCTAACCCTAAACCTTATTCTAACCCTCACCCTAACCCTAACTCTCACCCTCATGCTCAGCCTAAGGCTAAGCCTAAGCCGAAGCCTAAGCCTAACCCTAACCCTCACACTAACCCTAAAGCTAACACTAACCCTAAACCTAACCCTCACCCTCAGCCTCACCCTAACCCTAACTCTAATAATAAGCCTTCCCCTCCCCATAACCCTATCCGACACGCTCATTGAAAAAGTAACCCTAACCCTAACAACAAACCTAACCATAAACCTCACCCTAAACATAAACCTCACCCTAAACCTATCCCTCACCCTAACACTTATTCTCACCCTAACACTAAAACTAACCCTAACACTAACCCTCACACTAACCCTAACCCTCAACATAATCCTAAACCAGACCCTAACCCAAATCCTCACCCTCACCCTAGCCCTCACCCTAAACCTAATTCTAACCCTCACCCTCACCCTAACCCTAACCCTCATCCTCACCCTAAACCTCACACTAACCCTAACCCTAAACCTCAATGTAGCCCTCACCCTAACCCTAACCCTAACCCTTCCCCTAACCCTAAACTGAACCCTAACCCACAACCTTATCTTAACCCTCACCCTCAGCCTAAAACTCACCTTTACCCTTACGATCATCCTCACCCTAAACCTCCCCCTAACCCTAAACCTTATCCTAACCCTCACCCTAAACATAAACCTAAACATCACCCTAACCCTAATCCTCACCCTCAACCTCAAACTCAGCCTAACCCTAAGCCTAAGCCTAACCCTTACCCTAACCCTCACCCTCTCCCTAGCCCTCACCCTAACCCTAATCCTAACCCTAACCCTCATCTTAACCGTCACCCTAACCTTAAACCTAACCATCACCCTAACCCTAATCCTCACGCCCACACTCACCCTCAGCCTAAACCTAAGCCGAGGCCTAACCCTAAACGTAACACTCACACTCATCCTCACCCTAACCCTAATCATAAACCTAACCCTAAACCTAAATCTTAACCTCAACCTAAACATCACCGTAACCTTAACCCTAACACTAAACCTAACCCTAACCCACGAACTAACACTCCCCATAACCCTAAATCTAACCATAAACCTCACCCTCACCCTAACCCTAATCCTACCCCTAACCAAACCTCACCCTAACCCTCACCCTCACCCTCACTTGAACTCTAACTCTAACCCTAACAATAACACTAATCCTAATCCTAAACCTAACCCTTACCCTAACCATAACCCTAATCCTAACACACACCCTCACCCTAAACCTAATCCTAAACATAACCCTAACCCTCACCCTCACCATAAACTTAACCCTCATCCAAACCCTCACCCTAACGCTAACCCTCACACTAAACCTAACACAAACCCACACCCTAACCCTAAACCTAACCCTAACCCTCAACCTAACCCTAGCCCTCACACTCACCATAACCCTAACCCTAACCCTCATCCAAACTCTAAACTTCACTCGAACCCTAACTCTCACCCTAACCCTAACCCTAACCCTCACCCTCACCCTCACCCTCACCCTAACCCTCACCCTCACCCTCACCCTCACCCTAACCCTAAGCCTAACCCTAACCCTCACAATAACCCTAACCCTTATCTAATCTCAATCCTAACCCTAAGCCTAACCCTCACACTCACCCTAACCCTCATCCTAACACTAACTCTAACAAGAACTCTAACCCTAAACCTCAAAATCAGCCTCAACCTAACCCTAACTCTAACCCTCACAGTCACCCTCACACTAACCCTCATCCTAACCCTAATCCTTAACTTCAATCTAACCCTCACCCTAACCTTAACCCTAACACTAACACTAACACTAACCCACGAACTAACCCTCCCCCTAACTCTAAATCTAACCTTGAACCTCACCCTCACCCTAACCCTAATCCTAACCCTAACACTAATCCATACCCTAACCCTCACCCTAACCCTCACCCTCACAGTTACCCTCAGCATGAGTCTAACCACAACCTTAACAATAACATTAATCCTAACCCTAAACCTAAACCTAAACCTAAACCTAACCGTAATCCTAAAACTCACCCTCACCCTAACCCTAATCCTAAACCTAACCCTCACCCGAACCCTAACCCTCACACTCACCGTAACACTAACCCTCATCCAAACCCTTACCCTTAACCTAACCCTAACCCTAAACCTCACCCTATCCCTAACCCTAACTGTCACCCTCACTGTAACCATAAGCCTAAACCTAACCCTAACAATAACACTAACCCTAATGCTAACCCTCATCCTAACCATAACACTCACCCTAACCCTAACCCTCACCCTAACACTATCCGTCACACTAACCCTAACCCTAACCCTAAACCTCAACCTCAACCTAAACCTCACCCTCACACTAACCCTAACCCTAACCCTCACCCTAACCCTCTCTCTAACCCTATATCTAACCCTAAACCTCAACCTCACCCTAACCCTAACCCTAACCCTAACCCTCACCCTAACCAAAACACTAAACCTAACCCTAAGCCTCACCATAATGCTTACCCTCACCCTAACACTAACCCTAACACTAACACTCACACTCACACTATCCCTAACCCTCATCCTAATCCTAAACCTCACCCTATCTCTAACCCCAACCATAACCCTAACCCTAACTCTAACCCTAAACCTCACAATTCACCGTAAACCTAACTCTAACCCTAATCCAAACCCTAAAACTCAGCCTAACCAAAACCCTAACCCTCACCCTCACCCTCAGCATCGCCCTCATCCAAACCCTAATTCTAACCCTCATCCTCACCCTAACCCTAACCCTCATCGTCACCCTAAACCTCACACTAACCCTAAACCTAATCCTCAATTTAACCCTTACCCTAACCCTAACCCTTATTCTAACCCTAAACCTAACCCTATACCTCACCCTTAACGAAACCCTCACTCTCTGCCGAAACCTCACCTTTACCTTTACCATCATCCTCAACCTAACCCTCAACCTGACACTAAACCTCGTCCTAACCCTCACCCTAACCATAAACCTAATCATAACCCTAAACATAACCCTCACCCTCAACCTCATACTTATCCTAAACCTAAGCCTAATCCTAAGCCTTACCCTAAAGCTCACCCTCACCCTAGCCGTCACCCTAATCCCAATCCTAACACTAAATATCCTAACCCTCAACCTAACCCTAAACCTAACCGTCACCCTAACCGTAATCCTAACCCCCACCCTCAGCTTCAGCCTAACCCTAAGCCTAAGCCTAACCCTCACCCTAACAGTCACACTCACCCTCACCCTAAGCCTAACCCTATCCCTAAACCTCAAACTAACCCTTTCCTTCACCCTTACCCTAACACTAACCCTAGCCTGAAACCTCACCCTAACCCTCCCCCTAACCCTAAGTCTAACCCTAAACCTCACCCTCACCCTATCCCTAACCCTAACCCTAAATCTCACCCAACACCTCACCCTAACCCTAACCCTCACCCTCAGACTCAACCTCACCGTAAATCTAAACCTTTCCCTAACAATAACACTAACCCTAAACTTAACCCTAACCCTAAACATAACCCTCACCCTCAGCCTCACCATCACCGCAAACTTAACCCTAACCATAACACTAACAATAACCCTAACCCTAACCCTCATCCTCTCCTCCACCATCACCCTCAGTCTACCCTAAGCCTATCCCTAATCCTAACCCTAACCTTAACCCTAACCATACCCTTACCCTCAGGGTCACCCGCACCGCAAACTTAATCCTAACCATAACACTAACAATAACCCTATCCCTAACCCTAACCCTAATCCTAATCTTCACCTCCACTCTCACCGTCAGCCTAAACCTAAGCCTAATCCAAACCCTAAACCTAACCCTAAACCTCACCGTAACACTATCACTAAACCTAAACCTAACCCTAAACATAACCATAACCCTAAACATAACCATAATCCTCAGCCTCACCCTCACCCTAACCCAAACCCTAACCCTAACCCTCACCCTAACCCTAACCTTAACCCTAATCCTCACACTCACCCTCACCCTAACCCAAATCCTAAACCTAACCCTATCCCTAACCCTAACCCTCTCCCTAACCCGCACCCTTACCCTTATCCTAAACCTAATCCTAACCCTAAGCCTAACCCTCACCCTCACCCTGACCCTCACCCTATCCTTAACTCTAACACTAACCGTAACCCTAACCCTCACCCTCAGCCTAACTCTTACCCTAAACCACACCCTCACCCTAACTATCACCCTAACCCTAAACCTCACCCTAACCCGAACGCTAAACCTCAACCTAACCCTCACCTTAACCCTAACCCTAACAGTAACCCTAACCCTAACCCTTAACTTAACCCTCCCCCTAAACCTAAGTCTAACCATAAACCTCAGCCTTATCCTAACACTAATCCTAACCCTAATCCTAAACCTAACCCTAACGCTCACCCTCAGCCTCACCCTCACAGTAACTCTAATCCTAACCCTAACAATAACACTAATCCTAACCCTTAACCTAACCCTAACACTAACCATAATCCTAATCCTAACACCTACCTCACCCTAACCCTAACCCTAACCCTAACCCTCACACTAACCCTAAACCTCACCCTCACTCTAACCCTAACCCTCATCCAAACCCTCACCATAACCCTAAACCTAACCCTCACCCTAACCCTCACACTCACCCTCACCCTAAGCCTACTCCTAAACCTAACCCTATCCCTAAACATGAACCTAACCCTCTCCCTCACTCTAACCCTAACACTAACCCTACCCTAAACCTCACCCTAACACTCCCCCTAACCCTAAGTTTAACCCTAAACCTCACCCTCACTCTAACCCTAACACTAACCCTAAACCTCACCCTATACCTCACCCTAACCCTAACCCTCACCCTCACCCTCAAACTCAACATAACTCTAACCCTTACCCTAAAAATAACACTAAGCCTAAATTTAACCCTTACCCTAAACATAACCCTCACCCTCAGTCTCACCCTCACTGCAAACTTAACCCTAACCATAACACTAAAAATAACCCTAACCCTAAATCTAATCCTCACCCCCACCATTACCCTCAGCCTAAGCCTAAGCCTAACAGTAATCCAAACCCTAACCTTAAACCTAAACATAACCCTCACCCTCAGCATCACCCTCACCACAAACTTAACCATAACCATAACACTAACAATAACCTTATCCCTACCCCTAACCATAACCCTAAACATAATCCTCAACCCCACTGTCACCCTCAGCCTAAACCTAAGCCTAATCCTAAACATAAACCTAACCCTAACCCTCACCTTAACACTAACACTAACCCTAACCCAAAACCTAACACTAACCCTAAACCTAACCCTCACACTCACACTCACCATAACCCTAATCCTAAACCTAACCCTATCCCTAACCCTAACCCTCACCCTAATCTTTATTCTAAACCAAATCCTAACCCTAAGCCTATCCCTCACATTCACCCTAATCCTCACCCTATCCCTAACTCTAACACTAACCCTAACCCTAACCCTCACCCTCAGCCTCACCCTAACCCTAACTCTAACCCTAAACCCAAACCTCACCCTAACCCAAACCCTAAACCTCACCCTAACCCTAACCCTAAACCTCAACCTAACCCTCACCTTAACCTTAACCCTAACATTACCCCTAACCCTAACACTCATCCTAACCCTTCCCCTAACCCTAAGTCTAACCATAAACCTAACCTTACCCTAGCCCTAATCCTAACCCTAACCCAAAACCTCACCCTAAACATTACCCTAACGCTCACCCTCACCCTCACCCTCACAGTAACTCTAATCCTAACCCTAAGAATAACACTAATCCTAACCCTAAACCAAACCCTGACCCTAAACCTAACCCTAATCCTAAAACCTACTCTCAACCTAACCCTAATCCTAACCCTAACCCTCACACTAACCCTAAACCTCACCCTTACTGTAACCCTAACCCTAATCCAAACCCTCAACCTAACCCTAAACCTAACCCTCACATTAACCCTTACTCTCACCCTGAACCGCACACTCAGGCAACCCCTAAGCCTAACCCTAAATCTAACCCTAACACATACACTCACCCTCACCCTAACACTAATCCTAACCCTCGCCCTAACCCAAACCCTCAGCCTCCCCCTAACTCTCACCCTAAATCTAAAACTAACACTAACCCTAAACCCAACCCTCAACGTAACCCTCACCATAACCCTAACACTATAACTAACTCTAAACCTCACCCTCACTTTCACCGTAACCGTAACCGTAACCCTAACCCTAATAAAAACCCTAACACAAACCCTAACCCTAACCCTAACCATAACCCTCACCGTAACCCTAACCCTCACTCTAACACATCCACTCACCCTAACACTAACACTAAGCATAACACTAACCCTCACCCTCACCCTAGCCCTCACCTAAACCCTAGTTCTAACCCTCACCCTCACCCTAACCCTAAGCCTCATTCTCACCCGAAACCTTACACTAACCCTAACCCTAATGCTCAATCTAAACCTCACCCTAACCCTAAACCTAACCTTTACCCTAACCCTAAACCTAAACCTAACCCTCACCTTTATCTTAACCCTCACCCTCACGTTTACCCTTACAATCCTCCTCACCCTAACCCTCACCCTAAACCTAAACTTCATCCTAACCAACACCCTAATCGTAAACCTAACCATCACCCTAACCCTAACCCTCAACCTCAACCTCAAACTCAGCCTAAGCCTAAGCCTAAGCCTAAGCCTTACCCTAACACTCAACCTCACCCTAGCACTCACCCTAACCCTAATCCTAACTCTAACCCTCAAACTAACCCTCATCATCACCCTAACGCTAACCATTAGCCTAACCCTAATCCTCACCCCCAGCCTCACCCTCAGCCTAACCCTAACCCTAAACCTCACACTCATGCTCACACTAACCCTAATCCTAACCCTAACCCTAAATCTAAACCTCAAGCTAACCCTCACCCTAACCTTAACCCTAACACTAACTCTAACCCTAACCCTCGATCTAACCCTCCCCCTAACCCTAAATCTAACCCTAAACCTCACTCTCACTGTAACCCTAATCTTAACCCTAACCCTAAACCTCACCGTAACCCACACCCTCACCCTCTCCCTCACCCACACCTTAACTCTAACCCTAACAATAAAAATAACAATAATCCTAACCCTAAATATAACCCTAAACCTAAACTTAATACAAACACTCACCTAAACCTTACCCTAATCCTAACCCTAAACATAACGCTAACCCTCACCCTCACTGTAACCCTAACCCTCATCCTAACACTCACCCTAACCCTAAACCTAAACCTCATGCTAACACTAACACTAACCCTCACCCTCATCATAGCCCTCACCCTAACCCTAATCCTAACCCTAATCCTCATCCTAACCCTCACCCTCACCCTAACCCTAACCCTAACCCTCACCCTAATCCTAAACCTAAACTTAACCTGAACCCTAACTCTCACTCTAACCCTAACCCTAACACTCACCCTAACCCTAACCCCCACCCTCACCCTCATCCTACCCTAAACCTAACCCTAACCCTAACCCTAAACCTCACACTCACCCTAAACCTTACCCTAAACCTAATCCTAACCCTAAGCCTAACCCTCACCCACACCCTAAGCCTCAACCTATCCCTACCTCTAACACTAACCCTAACACTAACCCTCAAAATCAGCCTCACCCTAACCCTAACTCTAACCCTAAACCTCACCCTCACCCTAACGCTACCCTAACCCTCACCCTAACCCTAACCCTAACCCTAACCCTAACCCTAACCCTAACCCTAACCCTAACCCTCACCCTAAACCTCACCCTCACCCGAACCATAACACTCACCCTCACCCTAGCCCTCACCCAAACCCTAATCCTAACCCTAAACCTCATTCTAAACCTCCAGCTAAACTTATGACTAACCCTCACCCTAACCCTAACTTTCTAACCCTCAACCTCACCCTCAGCCTAGCGCTAAGGCTAACCCTAACCCAAACCCTAAACCTCACCCTAACCCTAACCCTAACACTAACCCTAACCCTAACCAAAACCATAACCCTCACCTTCAGCCTCATCACCGCAAACTTAACCCACACCATAACAGTAACAATAACCCTAACCCTCACCCTAACCCTCACCCTAACCCTAAACCTAAACCTCACCCTCAACCTTACCCTCAACTTAACTCTAACCCTAACCCTAACAAGAAACCCAAACCCTAAACCTAACCGTAACCCTTACCCTCAACTAAACTCTAAACCTAACCCTAACAATAGCCCTAACCCTAAACCTAACCCTAATCCTCACACTCACAGTAACTCTAACCCTAACCCTAACACTAAACCAGACCCTAACGCTAACCATAAGCCTCACCCTCACTCTGGCCCTTACCCTAACCCTAATACTAACACTTATCATAACCCTAAACTTCATCCTAACCCTCACCCTAACCCTAAAACCCTAACCCTCACACTAGCCCTCCATCTAACACTAAATCTAACCCTAAACCTCCCCCTCACCTAACCCTAACCCTCACCCTCACCCTCATCCTCTGCCTAACACTAAGCCTAACCCTAACTCCAACCCTAACCCTAACACTAACCCTAACCCTAACCCTAATCCTAACCCTCAACCTCACCCTAGCCCACACCCTAAACCTAAGCCTAAGCCTAACCCTCACCCTAACTCTCACTCTAACCCTAACCCCAACCCTCACCCTAATCCTAACCCTCACCCTGACCCTAACTCTAATCCTAACCCTAACTCTAACCCTAACACTCACACTCACCCTCACCTTAACCCTAGACCTAATCCTAAACTTATCCCTAACCCTCACCCTCACCCTAAACCTCACCCTAACCCTAACACTAAAAGAAACCCTAACCCTAACCCTAAGCATAACCCTCACCCTCAGCCTAACCCTCACCGCAAAATTAACCCAAACCATAACACTAACAATAACCCTAACCCTCACCGTAACCCTAAACCTAACCCTAAACCTAACCCTAACCCTAACCCTAATCCTAAACCTAAACCTAAACCTAAACCTAAACCTAACCCTAATCTTAACCCTCAGCCACACCCTCAAAGTAACCATAACCCTAACCCTAACCCTTACAATAACCCTAACCCTAAACCTATCCCTCATCCTAACCAAATCCTTCACCCTAACCCTAACCTTCACCCTAACACATACCCTCATCCTAACCCTAACCCTAACCCTTACACTCACCCTAATCCTTACCCTAATCCTAATTCTAACCCTAAGCCTAACACTCACCCTCACCCTAACCCTGACCCTAACCCTAACTCTAACCTTACCCCTAACCCTCACATTCAGCCACCCCCTAACCCTAACTCTAACCCTAAACCTCCCACTCCCCCTATCCCTAACCCTAACCCTAACCCTAAACCTCACCCTAACCCTACCCCTACACCTCACCCTCACCCTAGCCCTCACCATAACCTTAATCCTAACCCTAACCCTTATCCTAACACTCACCCTAACCCTCAACCTAACACTAACCGTCACCATCACCAAAACCCTTACCCTAAAAATCAGTCTAACCATAAACTTAACCCAAACCCTAACTCTCACCTTAACCCTAACCCTAACCCACACCCTAACCTGAACCCTCACCCTCACCCTCAGCGTAACCCTAAGCCTAAGCCTAACCCTAACCCTAAACATTAACATCACCCTAACCATCACCATAACCATAACCCTAATCATAACACTAAACCTCACCCTAACCCTAAACTTAATCCTAAATCTAACCCTAACCCTAACCCTCACCCTCACCCTAACCCTCACCTTAACCCTAACCCTAACACTAACTATAACCTCACCTCAATCTCATCCTAACCGTAACAGTAACCCTAAACCTCACCCTCATCCTAACCCTCACCCTAAACCTAAACCTCATCCTAACCCTAGCCCTAAAGCTCACCCTCACCCTAGCCCTCACCCTAACCCTAATCCTAACCCTAACCCTCATCCTAACCCTTCCCCTAACCCTAAACCTAACCCTCACCCTAATGCTAACCCTCACCCTCAACCTCACCCTCAGCCTAACCCTAAGCCTAACCCTAAACCTAACCCTAACACACATACTCACCCTCACGTTTGCCCTAATCCTAACCATAAACCTAACCCTAACCCTCATGCTCACCCTAACCCTCACCTTAACCCTAACGCTAACATTAACCCTAGCCCTAACGCACACCCTCAGCCTCACCCTAACCCTAACCCTAAACCTCACGCTCACTCTAACCCTAACCCTCACCCTCACCCTAGCGCTCACCGAAACCCTAATCCTAACCCTAAACCTCAACCTATCCCTCCTCCTAACCCTATGACTAACCCTCACCCTAAGGCTAACTTTCTCACCCTCAACCTCACCCTCAGCCTTACCCTAAGCCTAACCCTAAACCTGACGCTAACACAAACACTCACCCTCAGCCTAACCTTAAGCCTGAACCTAAAACTAACGTTAACCCACACACTTACCCTCACCCTAACCCTAATCCTAACCCTAACCCTTACACTATCTCTCCCCCTAACTCTCACCCTTACCCTAACCCTAACACTATCCCTAACCCTAAATCTCAACCTAACCCTCACCCTAACCCTGACTCTAACCCTAAACCTCACCCTCACCCTAACCCTAACTCTAAACCTAACCCAAACCCTAAACCTCACCCTAACCCTAATCCTAAACCTAACACTGTCCCTAACCCTCACCCTAATCCTCACCCTAGCCCTCAAACAAAACCTAATCCTAACCCTAAACCTCATCCTAAACCTCACCCTAACCCTAAACCTAATCCTCACCCTCACCCTTACCCCCAACTTAACTGTAACCCTAAGCCTAACAATAACCCTAACCCTAAACCTAACCCTAATCCTCACACTCACCGTACTCTAACACTAACCGTAACACTAAACCTCATCCTAATGCTAACCATAAACTTCACCCTCACTCTAGCCCTCACCCTAACACTAATCCTAACCCTAAACCTCATCCTAACCCTCACTCTAACCCTAAAAGCCTAACCATCACACTAGCTAAATATAACCCTAAACCTCACCCTCACTTAACACTAACCCTCACCCTCAGCCTCACCCTCCGCCTAACACTAAGCCAAACCCTAACTCCAACCCTAACATAAACCACACACTCACCCTCACCCTAACACTATTCCCAACACTAACCCCAACCCTAACCCTCACCCTCACCCTAGCCTTCACCCTAACCCTAATCCTAACCCTAACCCAAACACTAACCATAAGCCTAACCCTAAATCTCACCCTAAACCTAACCCTAACCCTCACCCTCACTGTAAGGGTAACCCTAACCCTAACCCTAACAATAACCCTAACCCTAACTCTAACTCTCACCCTAACCATAACACTCACCCTAACCCTAACCCTCACCCTAACACTTACACTCACCCTAACACTAAGCCTAACCCTAACACTAACCCTCACAATAATCTTAAAAATTAACCTAACCCTAAAACTCACCCTAACCCTAAACCTAACCCACACCCTCACCATAACCCTAATTGTCACCCTAACCCTCACCCTAATTCTAACCCTCACCATAAACCTCACACTAACCCTAACCCTAATTCTTAATCTAACCCTCACCCTCACCCTAACCCTAAGTGTAACCCTAATCCTAACCCTCACCCTAACCCTAACCCTTATCCTTATCTTAACCCTCACCCTCAGCCTAACCCTCACCTTTATGGTACCGTCACCCTCACCCTAACCCTCAACCTAAACCTAACCCTCATCCTAACCCTCACCCTAACCGTAACCCTAACCATCATCCTAACCCGAACCCTTACCCTCAACCTCACCCTCGGACTAACCCTAAGCCTAAACCTAACCCTAACCCTCAACAACACCCTAGCCCTCACCCTAACCCTAATCCTAACCCTAACCCTCCTCCTAACCCTCACCCTAACCCTAACACTAACCATCACTCCAACCGAAATCCTCACACCCAACCTCACCCTAACCCTCACCCTCAACCTCAACGTAACTCTAACACTAACCCTAACAATAACACTAATCCTAACCCTAAACCTAACAATAAACCTAATCATATATCTAACCCTCACCCTCAGCCTCACCCTCACTGCAAACGTAACCCTAACCATTACACTAAAAATAATCGTAACCCTAAACCTAACCCTAACACTCACCATCACCCTAACCCTTATCCTAACCCTAACCCTCACCCTAACCCTAACCCTCACCATAATCCTAACCCTCATCCTATCCCACACCTTAACCCTAACCCTAACCCTAAACCTCACCCTAACACTAACCCTAACCCTCACCCTCACCCTACCCCTCACCCTAACCCTAATACTAACCCTAATCCTCATCCTAACACTCACCCTAACCCTAACCCTAACCCTCACCCTAACCCTAATCCTCACCGTAACCGTCAAACTAACCCTAACCCCCACCCTCACTGTAACCTGAACGCTAAACCTCACCCAAAAACTAAAATTAACCCGAACGCTAATTCTCACCCTAACGCTAACCCTAACCCGAACCCTAACCCTAACCCTCACCCTTACTCTCACCCTCAGCTTAACTCTTAGCCTTACCCTAAACCTAAGCGTAACACAAACATTCACCTTAAAACTAAACCTAATACTAATCCTAACCCTAACCCTAACCCTAACCCTCATCCTAAACCTCACCCTAACCCTAACACTAATCCTAACCCTAACCCTCACCCTAACCCTCACACTAACCCTAACTCTAACCCTAAACCTCACCCTCACCCTCACCCTAAACTTAACCCTAACCCTAAATCTCACCCTAACCCTAACCCTCACCCTCACCCTCACCCTCAGCATAACTCTAATCCTAACCCTAACAATAATACTAATCCAAACCCTAACCCTAAAGCTAACGCTCACCCTAACCCTTACCCTAAACATCACCCTCAGCCTCACCTTCACCGTAAACTTAAATCACCCTCATTGTAACCCTAACCCTAAACCTCACCCTAACCCTAAATCTCACCCTAACCCAAACCCTAACCCTCACCCTAGCTCTCACCCTAACCCTAATCATTCTCACCCTAAACCTCACACTAACCCTAACACTAATCCTCAATCTAACCCTCACCCTCTAACCCGAACCCGAACCCTCACCCTTACCATAACCCTCACCCTCAGCATAACTCTCACCTTTACTCTTACTGTCACCCTCATCCTAACACTCACCCTCATCCTAACCCTCACCCTAACCGTAACCCTAAACATCACCCTAACCCTAACCCTCACCCTCAACTTCAGCCTCAGCCTAGCCCTAAGCCTAAGCCTAACCCTAACCCTAAACCTCACACTCACCCTAGCCCTCACCCTAACCCTAATCCTAACCCTAACCCTAAACCTAAACCTCAACCTAACCATAATATGAACCATAACTCTAAACCTAATCCTCATCCCCACACTCACCCTCAGCCTAATCCTAAACCTAAGCCGAACCCTAACCCTAACCCTCACACTCGCCCTCACCAGAACCCTAATTCTAATCCTAACCTTAATCCTAAACCTAAACCTCAACCTAACCCTCACCCTAACCCTAACCCTAACCATAAACTTAACCCAAAACCTAACTCTCACCCTAAACCTAACCCTAACCCTCTCCCTCAGCCTAAACCTAAGCCTAAGCCTAACCCTAACCCTCACACTCACCCTAACCTTAACCCTAACCCTAATCCTAACCCTAACCCTCACACTCTCTCTAACCCTTACCTTTACTCGTAATATCACCCTCATCCTAACCCTCACCCTAAACCTAACCCTCATCCTAACCCTCACCCTAACCGTAACCCTAAACATCACCCTAACCCTAACCCTCACCCTCACCTTCAGCCTCAGGCTAATCCTAAACCTAAGCCTAAACTCACCCTAAACATCACACTCACCCTAGACCTCACCCGAACCCTAACCCTAACCCTAACCCTCATCCTAACCCTCAACCTAAACATAACCAGAACCATCACTCTAAACCTAATACTCATCCCAAACCTAGGCCTAAGCCTAACCCTGACACTAACCCTCATCCTCAGGGTAACCCTTACCCTAACCCTCACCCTAAAACTAAACTTAACCCGAAACCTAACTCTCACCCTAAACCTAACCCTAAACCTCACCCTAAACCTAACCCTCACCCTCACCCTCAACCTCAGCCTAATCCTAAGCCTAAGCCTAACCCTAACCCTAACACTCACACTCACCCTAACCTTAACCCTAATCCTAATCCTAAACCTAACCCTAACCAACACAGTCACCCTCACCCTAACCCTAATCCTAACCCTATCCCTAACACTATCCCTACCCCTAACTCTCACCCTAACACTAACCCTAACACTAACACTAACCCTAAACCTCATCCTAACCCTCATCCTAACCCTGACTCTAACCCGAAACCTCACCCTCACCCTAACCCTAACTCTAACCCTAACCCAAACCCTAAACCTCACCGTAACCCTAACCCTAACCCACACCCTCAATGTAACCGTAAATATAAACCTTACCCTAACAATAACCCTAACCTTAACCCTAAACCTCACCATAATCCTAGTCCTAACACTAACCCTAAACCTCACCCTCACCCTCACCCTAACCCCAACTCTAACCCGAACCCTAAACCTCAACCTTACCCTAACCCTCACCCGTACCCTCACCCTCACTGTAACTCTAACCCTAACCCTAAGAATAACACCAACCCTAACCCTAACCATCACCATAACCCTAATCCTAACCCCCAAACTCACCCTCAGCCTTACCCTTAGCCTAAGCCTTACCCTAAACCTAACCCTCAAACTCACCCTCACACTAACCCTAATTCTACTCTAACCATATCCCTAAACATCAACATAAAACTCAGCCTCACCCTAACCCTAACAATAAACCTAACCCTAACCTTCACCCTAAACCTCCACCTAACCCTAACTCTAACCCTAAAACTTACCCTCACCCTAAACCTAACCCTCACCATAAACTTCACCCTAACCCTCACCCTCAACATCACCCTCAACCTCACTGTAACTCTAACCCAAAACCTAACAATAAGATTAACCCTAATCCTAACCCTAACCCTAACCTTAACCCTAACCATAAACCTCACCCTCAGTCTCACCCTCACCGCAAAATTAACCCTAACCATAACACTAACAATAACCCTAACCATAACTCTAAACCTAACTCGAACCCTAAACCTTGCCTTATCCTCACTCCCAACCTCACCGTCAGCCTAACCCTAAGAATAACCCTAACCCTAACCCTCACCGTATCCCAAACCCTAACCGTAACCCTAACCCTAACCGAAACCCTCACCCTAACCCCAAACCTAACACTAACCCTTAACCCTAAACCTCACCCTCACCATCACCTTAACCCAAACAATAACCCTAACCCTCACCGTAACCCTAAGCCTAACCCTAACCCTAACCCTCACACTCACCCTCACCCTAACCCTAATCCGAAACATAACCCTATCCACAACCCAAACCCTCACCCTAGCCCTCAACCTAACCCAAATCCTAACCCTAAACCTCATCCTAAACCTCACCCTTACCCTCAACTTAACTCTAACCCTAACCCTAACAATAACCCTAACCCTAAACCTAACCCTAACCCTTGCACTCACCATAATTCTAACACTAACCTTAACCCTAAACCTCACCCTAACGCTAACAGTAAGCCTCACCCTCACTCTAGCCTTCACCCTAACCCTAATTATAACCCTAAACCTCATCCTAACCCTCACCCCAAACCTAAAAGGCTAACCATTACACTAGCCCTCAACCTAATGCTAAATTTAACCCTAAACCTCACCCGCACCTAACCCTAACCCTCAACCTCACCCTCACCCTCCGCTTAACACTAAGCCTAACCCTAACTCCAACCCTAACCATAACACTAACCCTAACGCTAAACCTCACCCTAACCCTCACCCTAACCCTCAAACTCACCCTAGCCCACAACCTAAACCTAAGCCTAAGCATAACCCTCACCCTAACTCTCACTATAACCCTAACCCCAACCCTCACCCTAACCCTAACCCTCTCCATCACCCTCATTCTAACTCTAATCCTAACCCTAACCCTAACCCTAACCCTCACACTCACCCTCACCTTAACCCTAGAACTAATCCTAGCCTTAACCCTCACCCTCACCCTCACCCTAAACCTCATCCTAACCCTAACCCTAACCATAACCCTAACCATAACCCTCACCCTCAGCCTCACCCTCACCGCAAACTTAACCCAAACCATGACACTAACAATAACTCAAACCCTCACCCTAACCCTAACCCTAAACCTAACCCTAACCCTAACCCTAACCCTAAACCTAAATCTAAACCTAACCATAACCCTAATACTAACCCTCACCCATACCCTCACAGTAACCATAACACTAACCTTAACCCTTACAATAACCCTAACCCTAACCCTATGCCTCATCCATACCATATCCTTCACACTAACCTTAACCCTCACGCTAACACTTACCCTCACACGAACACTAACTCTAACCCTAAAATTAACCCTCACATTAAACCGAACCCTAACCCTAAACCTCAACATAAACCTCACCCTCACCTTAACATTAACACTAACCCTAACCCTAAACCTCCCCCTCCCCCTCCCCCAACCCTATATCTAACCATAAACCTCACCCTAATCCTAACCCTAACCCTCACCCGCACCCTCAACCTCACCGTACCTCTAACCCTAACCCTAACAATAACACTAACCCTAACCCTAACAATCACCATAACCCTAATCCTCACCCCACCCTGAGCCTCACCCTCACCTCAAACTTAACCCTAACCATACCACTAACAATAACCCTAACCCAAACCCTAATCCTAATCCTCACCCCCACCCTCATCCTCACCCTAACCCTAATCCTATCCCTAACCCTCACCCTAACCTTAACTCTAAACCTAAACCTCACCCTCAGCCTAACCCTAACTCTAACCCTAACCCTAACACTAAACCTCACCCTAACTCTAACTCTAACCCTCATCCTAACCCTAACCCTCACCCTCACCCTCACATTTAGCCTAACCCTAAGCCTAACCCTGAACCTATCCCTAACACACACACTCAGCCTCACCCTAACACTAATCCTAACCCTAAACCTAACCCTCCCCCTAACTCTCCCCCTAACCCTAAACTTAACACGAACACCAACCCTAACCCTCAACCTAACCCTAACTCTAACCCTAAGCCAAACCCTAAACCTCACCCTAACACTAAACCTAACCCTCATGCTCACCCTCACAGTAACGGTAACACTAAACCTAACCCTAACCCTATTCCCAACCCTCACCTTAACCATAACCCTCACTCTAACCCAAACGATCACCCTAACACTTAACCTCACCCTAACACTAAACCTAACCCTAAGCCTAACCCTCACACTAACGCTAACACTAACCCTAACCCTAAACCTCAACTTAACCCTCAACCTCACCATAACCCTAATTCTAACCCTAATCATAACCCTCCCCCTAACCCTCCCCCTAACTCTATACCTAACCCTCAACTTCACCCTCACCCTCAACCTAACCCTAACACTAAACCCCACCCTAACCATAACCCTAACCCTCACTCTCATGCTCGTCCTAAGCCTAAGCCTAAGCCTAAGCCTAACACTAACTCTAACCCTCACCTTAACCCCAACACTAACACTAACCCTAACTCCAACCCTAAACCTCACACCCACCCTAACCTTAACTCTAATCCTAACCAGAAACCTAAACCTCATCCTAGCCCTAACCCTCACCCTCAACCTCACGCTCACTGTAACCATAACCCTAACAATAACCCTAAACCTAACCCTAACCCTCATCCTAAAGATAACCTTCACCCTAACCCTAACCCTCGCCCTAACACTTACCCTCACCCTATCACTAACCCTAACCTTAACACTAACCCTCACAATAACCCTAACCATCACCCTAACGCTCACCCTAACTCTGACCCTAACTCTCACCCTTACCCTAGCCCATACCCAAACCCTAAGCCTATGCCTAACCCTCACCCTAACCCTCACTCTAACCCTAACCCCAACACACCCTAACGGTAACCCTCAACCTCACCCTCATTTTAACTCTAATCCTAACCCTAACCCTAACACTCACCCTCACCTTAAGCCTAATCCTAATCCTAACGCTAAGACCAACTCTCACCCCCACACTAAATCTCACCCTAACCCTAACCCTAACACTAAACCTAACCCTAACCCTAACCCTCACCCTAAACCTAACTCTAACCCTAAACATCACCCTCACCCTAACCGTAACCCTAACCCTAATCCTAAACCTCATCCTAAACCTAAACCTTACCCTAACACTTACCCTCACCTTAATACTAACACTAACCCTAACATTAACCTTCACACTAACGCTAACCATCACCATAAACCAAAACCTCATCCTAACCCTAACCCTAACACTCAATGTCACCCTAAGCCTCACCCTAACTCTAACCCTCATCCTAACCCTTAACCTCTCACTAACACTAACATTAATCCTCATCTAACCCTCAACCTCACCCTAACCCTAACCCGAACACTCACCCTTACCATAACCCTCAACCTCAGCATAACCCTCAGATTTCTCTTACTGTCACCCTCTTCCTAACCCTCACCCTAAACCTAATCCTCAGCCAAACCCTCATCCTAACTGTAACCGTTACCATAACCCTAATCCTAACCCTCAACGTAACCCTAAACGTAACCCTCATCCTAACAATCATTCTAACCTTAACCCTAACCATTAACTTAACCCTAACCTCACCCTCACCTTCAGCCTCAGCCTAACCCTAAGCCTAAGCCTAAACCTAACCCTAAACCTCACACTTACCCTAGCCCTCACACTAAACCTAATCCTAACCCTAACCATCATCCTAACCCTCAAGCTAACGATAACATGAACCATCACTCTAAACCTAATCCTCATCCCTACACTCACCCTCAGCCTAACCCAAAGCCGAAGCCTAACCCTAACCCTAACCCTCACACTCACACTAACCCTAACCTTAATCCTAACCCTAACCCTAAAACTAAACCTCAACCTAATGCTCACCCTAACCCTAAACCTAACCCTCACTTTCACCTTAGGCCTCACCCTAACCCCACCCCAAACTTAACCTGAACCCTCACCGGAACCCGAACCCTAACACTCACCCTAACACTACCCCTAACCCTAAACCTAAACCTAACCCTAGGCCTAACACTAACCCTCACCCTCACCCTTGCCCTCACCCTAACTCTAATTGCAACCCTAAAACTCATCCAAACACTCACCCTAACGCTAATCCTAACCCTTAACCTAACACTAATCCTAATTCTAACCCTCAACCTAACTGTAATCCTGAACCTTACCATAACCCTAACCCTAACCCTCACCCTAATACTAAACCTTACTCGAACCCTAACCCTAAACCTCACCCTAACCCTAACCCTCACCCTCAAACAAGACCGCAACCTAACCCTAACCATCATCCTCACCCTAAACCTCACACTAACCCTAACACTAATCGTCATTCTAACCCTTACCCTCAACCTAACCCTAACCCTCAACCTAAATCTAACCCTCACACTCACCATAAACCTAAAGCGAAACCTCACCCTATCCCTAACCCTAACAATAACACTAAACCTCACCCTAACCCTAACCCTAACCCTCACACGCACTCTCACCCAAATGCTATTCCTAAACCTAACCATATCACTAACCCTAACCCTCACCCTAAACCTCACCCTAACCCTAACCCTAATACTAATCCTAACTCTAACCGTCACACTAACCGTCACCCTAACACTAACTCTAACCCTAAAACTCACCCTCACCCTAACCCTAAACCTCACACTCACCCTCACCCTCAGCCTATCCCTAAGCCTAGCCCTAACCCTAACCCTCAGACTCACCCGCACCCTAACCCTAATCCTAAACCTAAACCTAAACCTAACCCTCATCCTAACTCTAACCCTCACCCTAACCCTAACACTAACACTAACCCTAACCCTAAACCTCACCTTATCCCTCAACCTAACCCTAACTCTAACCCTGAACCTCACCCCCACCCTAACCCTGAACCTAACCCTAAACCTCACCCTCACCCTAGCCCTCACCCTAACCCTAATCCTAACCTTAACACTCATCCTAAACCTCACCCTAACCCTAAACCTAACCCTCACCCTAACCCTAACCCTCACCCTTAACCTCATCCTTAGCCGAAGCCTAAGCCTAATCCTAAACCTAACACTAACCAACACACTCAACCTCACCCTATCCCCTAACCCTAACCCTCACCCTAACCCTAACCCTCACACTCAACCTCATACTTAGACTAACCCTAAGGCTAACCCTAAACCTAACCCTAACCCACACACTCACCCTCACCCTAACTCTAATACTAACCCTAACCCCAACCCTAACCCTCACCCTAGCCTTCACCCTAACCCTAAACCTAACCCTAACCCAAACTCTCACCATAACCCTAACCCTAAACCTCACCCTAAACCTAACCCTAACCCTCACCCTCACTGTAAGGGTAACCCTAACACTAACAATAATCCTAACCCTAACTCTAACCCTCACCCTAACACTTACCCTCACCCTTACACTAACCCTAATCCTAACACTAACCCTCACACTAATCTTAACCCTTAACCTAACCCTAAACTTCACCCTAAACCTAACCCTAACCCAAAACCTCAGACTAGCCCTCACCCTAACCCTAATTGTAACCCTAACCCTAACCCTAACCCTAACCCTCACCCTAAACCTCAAACAAACCCTAACCCTAATTCTCAATTTAACCCTCACCCTCACCCTAACCCTAACTGTAACCCTTACCCTAACCCTCGCCTTAACCCCAACCCTTACCCTTATCTTAATTCTCACGCTCAGACTAACCCTCACATTTACGGTACCATCACCCTCACCCTAACACTCACCCTAACCCTAACCCTCATCCTAACCCTCACCCTAACCGTAAACCTAACCATCACCCTAACCCTAACACTCACCCTCAACCTGACAATCAGACTAACTCTAAGCCTAAGCATAAATCTAACTCTAACCCTCAACCTCACCCTAAACCTTATCCTTATCCAAACCCTCATCCTAAACCTCAATCTAACCCTAACCCTAACCATCTCCTGAAACCTAATCCTCACACCCAAACTCACCCTCAGCCTCACCCTCCACCTCACTTTAACTCTAACCCTAACCCTAACAATAACACTAACCGTAAACCTAACCCTAACCCTAACCCTAAATCTCAACCTAAACCTCCCCCTAACCCTAACCCTAACACTAACCCTAACCCTCCCCCTAAGCCTAACTCTAACCCTAAACCTCACACTCAACGTAACCCTAATCCTAACCCTAACCCTTAACCTCACCCTAACCCTAACCCTCACCCTTAACCTCACCCTCACCCTCAAGGTAACTCTAACCCTAACCCTAACAATAACACAAATCCTAACCCTAACCCTAACCCTAACCCTAATCCTATATCCAACCCTCACCCTCAGCCTCACCCTCACTGCAAACATAACCATAACCATAACACTAACAATAACCCTAAACCTCATCCTAACCCTCACCCTAACCCTAACCCTAAACCTAAACCTCACCCTAACACTAAACCTAATGCTCACCCTCACCATAGCCCACACCCTAATGCTAATCCTAAACCTAATCCTCATCCTAACACTCAGCCTAACCCAAACCCTAACCCTCACCCTAGCCCTAACCCTCAAAGTAACCCTAACCCACACCCTCACTGTAACCTGAACCGTAAACCTCACCCAAACCCTAAACTTAACCTGAACCCTAACTCTCACATTAACGCTACCCATAACCCGAAAACTAAACCTAACCCTTACACTTACACTCACCCTCAGATTAACCCTTAGCCTAAACCTAACCCTAAGCCTAACCCACTAACCCTAACACTAACCCTAATCCTAATCCTAAACCTAACCCTAACCCTCACCCTCATCCTAAACCTCACCCTAACCCTAACACTAACCCTAACCCTCACCCTAAACCTAACTCTAACCCTAAACTTCACCCTCAACCTCACCCTAACCCTAACCCTAACCCTAACCCTAAACCTCACCCTAACCCTAATGCACAACTTCACCCTCACCCTCAACATAACTCTAATCCTAACCCTAACAATAACACTAATCCTAACCCTAACCCTAACCCTCACCCTCATCATAACCCTAACCTTAACACAAACCCTAACCCTAACCCTAACACTAACCCAAACCCTAAAACTCACCCTAACCCTAACCCTAACTCTCACCCTCAGCCCCACCCTCACTGTAAACTTAACCCTAACCATAACACTAACAATAACCCTAACCCTAACTCTAATCTAACCCTCACACTCACCCTAACCCTAACCCTCACCCTAATCCTAAACCTAACCATAACCCTAAACCTCACCATAACCCTAATCCTAACCATCAACTTCACCCTAACCCTCACACTAACCCTAATCATCCTCACCCCAAACGTCACACTAATCCTAACACTAATCCTTAATCTAACCCTCACCCTCACCCTAACACTAATGTGAACCCTCACCCTTACCATAACCCTCACCCTCAGCCTAAACCTCACTTTTACTCTTAGTGTCACCCTCATTCAAAACCTCACCCTAAACCTAACACTCATCCTAACCCTCACCCTAACCGTAACCCTAAACATCACCCCAACCATAAACCTCATCCTCAGCTTTAGCCTCAGCCTAACCCCAATCCTAAGCCTAACCTTAACCTAAACCTCACACTCATCCTATCCCTCACCCTAACACTAACCCTCACCCTAACCCTAATCCTTACCCTAACCCTAACCCTAACCCTAAACCTAAACCTCAACCTCACCCTAACCCTAACCCTAACACTAAACCTAACCCTAACCATAATCATAACCCTCACCGTCAGCCTCACCCTCACCGCAAACTTAACCCAAACCATAACACTAACAATAACCCTAACCCTCACCCTAACCCTAAACCTAAACCTAACTCTAACTTAAACCCTAACCCTAAAACTAAAACTGACTCTAACCCTAAAACTAACTCTCACCCTCACCCTCACTGTAACCTTAACCCTAACCTAACCCTTAAAATAACACTAACCCTAACCCTATCCCTCATCTTAACCATATCCTTCACCCTAACCCTAACCCTCACCCTAACACTTACCCTCACCCTAACCATAACGCTAACACTAACCCTAACCCTAACCCTCACCCTCAGCTACCCCCTAACCCTAACTCTAACCCTAAACCTCCCCCTCCCTCTAACCCTAACCCTAACCATAACTCTAAACCTCAGCCTAACCCTAAACCTAAACCTCACCCTCACCCTAGCCCTCACCCTAACCCGAATCCAAACTTAACCCTCATCCTAACCCTCATTCTAACACTAACCCTAACCCTCACCTTCAGCCTCACCCTAACACTAAACATAACCCTAACCCTCAACCTAACCCTAACCGTCACCATCACCATAATTCTTACCCTAACCCTCACCCTAAACCTAAACTTAACCCAAACCCTAACCCTAACCCTAATTCTAACCGTAAACCTAATCCTCACACTCACCCTAACCCTCACCTTAACCCTAACTGTAACACGAACCCTAACCCAAAACCTCACCCTCAGTCTCATCCTAACCCTAACTCTAACCCTAAACCTCACCCTCATCCTAATCCTCACTCTAAACCTAAACCTCATCCTAACCCTAACCCTAAACCTCGCCCTCACGCTAGCCCTCACCCTAACCCTAATCCTAACCCTAAACCTCATCCTAACCCTCACCCTAAACCTCACCCTCAGCCTCCTCCTAACCCTATATCTAACCGTAAACCTCACCCTCACCCAAACCCTAACCCTAACCCTAAACCCAACCCTAACTCTAACCCTAACACTCACCTGCAACCTCAACCTCACCGTAACTCTAACCCTAACCCTAACAATAACACTAACCCTAACCATCACCCTAAACCTATTCCTCACCCCACCCTCAGCCTCACCCTCACTGCAAACTTAACCCTAACCATAACACTAACAATAAACCTAACCCTAACACTAACACTAATCCTCAGCCCCACCCTCATCCTCAGCCTAACTCTAAGCCTAACCCTAACCCTAAGACTAACCCTCAGCGAAACCCTAACCCTAACCCTATACCTAACCCTAAACCTAAACATAACCCTAACCCTAAACCTAAACCTAATCCTCAGCTTCACCCTCACCCTAAACCAAACCCTAACCCGAAACCTCACCCTAACCCTAAGGCTAAGCCTAACCCTAACCCTAAACTTCACACTCACTCTACCCTAACCCTAATCCTAAACATAATCCTCATCTAAACACTCAATTTAACGGTAATCCCAACCATCACCCTAACCCTAACCCTCACCCTCACCCTCAGCCTCAGCCTAATATTAAGCCTAACTCTAACCCCAAACCTAACCCTAACACTAAACCTAACCCTCACCCTAACGCTCACCCTCACCCTAGCCCATACCCAAACTATAAGCTTAAGCCTAACACTCGACATAACCCTCACTCTAACCCTAACCCCAACACTCACCCTAACCTTAACCCTCACCCTCACCCTCACCCTAACTCTAATCCTAACCCTAACCCTAACACTCACCCTCACCTTAACCTTAATCCTAATCCTAACCCTAACACCAACCCTCACCCCCAAACTAAACATCACCAGAACACTAACTCTAACCCTAACCCTCACCTTAAACCTAACTCTAAACCTAAACCTCACCCTCACACTATCCATAACCCTAAAACTAATCCTAAACCTCACCCTAAACCTAAACCTCACCGTAACACTAACCCTAACCCTCAACTTCACCCTAGGCCTCACCCTATCTCTAACCCTCATCCTAACCCTAAACCTCACAGTTACACTAACACTAATCCTCAATCTAACACGAACCCTCACCCTAACCCTAACCTGAGCCCTCACCCTTAACATAACCCGAACACTCAGCCTAACCCTCACCTTTTCTCTTACTGTCACCCTTATCCTAACCCTCACCCTAAACCTAACCCTCATCCTAACCCTCACCCTAATTGTAACCCTTACCATCACCCTAACCCTAAACCTCACCCTCACCTTCAGCCTCAGCCTAACCCTAAGCCTAAGCATAAACCTAACCCTAAACCTCACACTCACCCTAGCCCTCACCCTAAACCTAATCCTAACCCTAACCCTCATCCTAACCCTCAAGCTAACCATATCCTGAACCATTATTCTAAACCTAATCCTCATCCCCACACTCACCCTCAGCCTAACCCAAAGCCTAAGCTTAACCCTAACCCTAATGCTCACAGTCACCCTCACCCTAAACTTAATCCTAAAAGTAACCCTAAACCTAAACGTCGACCTTACCCTCACCCTAAACCTAACCCTAACCCTCACCCACACAATAGGCCTCACCCTAACCCTCACCCCAAACCTAACACTCACCCTCACCGTAACCCTCACCCTAACCCTACCCCTAACCCTAAAACTAAACCTCACCCTAACCCTAACCCTAAGCCTCACCCTCACCGTTGCCCTCACCCTAACATTAATTGCAAACTTAACCCTCATCCAAACACTCACCCTAACCCTAACCCTAACCGTCAACCTAACCTTACACCTAATTCTAAGCCTCAACATAACCCTAACCCTGATACTCACTGTAAACCTAACAATAATCCTCACCCTAACCTAAACCTAATCCGAACCTTAAACCTCACCCTAACCCTAACCCTCATCCTCACCCTATCTCTCATCCTAAACTTAATCCTAACCCGAACTCTCATGTAAACACTCACCCTAACCCTTACACTAAACCTCGCCCTAAACCTAGCCCTAATCCTAACACTCAACCTAACCCTAACCCTAAACCTCACCCTAAACCGAACCCGAAACCTCACCCTCATGCTAGCCCTCACCCTAACCCTAACCTAAACCTAACCCTCATCCTAACCCTCACCCTAACCCTAACGCTAACCCTAACCCTAAGCCTAACCCTAACCCTAACCCTCACACTAACACTAAACCTAACACTAACCCTCACAGTAACCCTCACCCTAAAGCTAATAATAACCCTAAACCTCACCCTCACCCTAAACCTAACCCTCACCCTCACCCTCACCCTCAGCCTATCCCTAAGCAAAACCCTAAACCTAACCCTCACACTCACCCTCACACTGACCCTAATCCTAACCCTAAACTTAACCCTCATCCTAACCCTAATGCTGACCCTAACAATAACCCTAACACTAACCCTAACACTAAACCTCACCCTATCCCTCACCCTAACCCTAACCCTTACCCTAAACCTCACCCTAACACTAATTCTAACCTTATCCCTCATCCTAACCCTCACCCTAACCCTAAACCTCACCCTTATCCTCACCCTCAGATTAACAATTAGCCTAAACCTAACCCTAAGCCTAACCTAAACCCTCACCCTAACATTAACCCTAATCCTAATCCTAACCCTAAGCCTAACCCTCACCCTCATCCTAACCCACACACTAAACCTAACACTAAACCTAACCCTAACCCTCACCCTAACCCTCACACTAACACTAACACTAAACCTAAACCTCAACCTCAACCTCACCCTAACCCTAACCCTAACCCAAACCTCACCCTAACCATAAACCTCACCCTCACACTCACCATAACTCTAATCCTAACCCTAACAATAACACTAATCCTAACCCTAACCCTAACCCTCACCCTCACTGTAACCCTAACCCTAACCCAAACCCTCACCCTCACCCTCACCCTAACCCTAACCCTAAACCTCACCCTAAACCTAACCCTAGCACTAAAAAAACCCTAAACCTAACCAGAACCCTCATCCTAACCAAAACCTTCACCCTATCCCTAACCCTCATCCTAGCACTTACCCTCACCCTAACACTAACCCTTACCCTAATATTAACCCTCACACTAACCCTAACCATCACTCTAACCCTAAACCTCACCCTAACCCTAACCCTCACCGTCAACCTAGCCCTCAACCTAACCCTAACCCTCATCCTCTGCCTAAACCTCAAACTCACTCTAACACTAATTCTCAACCTAACCAGCACCCTCAACCTTACCCTAACCCTCACCCTTACCATAACCCTCACACTCAGCTAAAACCTCACCTTTACCCTTACTGTCACCCTCATCCTAACCCTCACCCTAACACTAATCCTCATCCTAACCCTGACTATAAGGGTAACCCCAACCATCACCCTAACCCTAACCCTCACCCTCACCCTCAGTCTCAGCCTAACCCTAAGCCTAAGCCTAAGCCTAAACCTAACCCTAACCCTCACACTCACCCTAGCCCTCTCCCTAACCCTAATCCTAACCCTAAACCTCATCCTAACTCTCACCCTAACCCTAACCCTAAACCTCACCCTAACCCTAAACCTCACCCTCACTCTCAGCCTAACCCTAAGCCTAACCCTAACCCTAATCCTAACCCTCACACTCACCCTCACCCAAACCCTAATCCTAAACCTAACCCTATCCCTAACCCTAACCCTCACCCTCACCCTCACCCTAACCCTAACCCAAACACTAACCCTAACACTAACCCTCACACCAAACCTCACCTTAACAATAACTCTAACCCTAAACCTCACCCTGACCTAACCCTAAGTCTAACCCTAACCAAAACCCTAAACCTCACCCTAAACCTAAACCTAACCTTCATCCGCACCCTCACAGTAACTGTAACCCTAAACCTAACCCTAACAATAACCCTAACCCTACTCCTACCCCTCACCCTAACCATAACATTCACCCTAACCCAAACCCTCACCCTAATGCTCACCTTCACCCTAACCATAACACTAACCCAAACCCTAACCCTCAACCTAAACCTTCCCCTAACCCTATATCTAACCCTCATCCTCACCCTCACCTTCACCTTAAGCCTAACCCTAAACCCCACTGTAACCCTAACCCTAACCCTCACACTCATGCTTGGCCTAAGCCAAAGCCTAAGCCTAACCCTAACCCTAACCCTCACCTTAACCCTAACACTAACGCTAACCCTAATTCTAATCCTAAACCTCACCCTCACCCTAACCCTAACTCTAACCCTTACCCTAAACCTAAACCTCATCCTAACCCTAACCCTCAGCCTCACCCTCAACCTCACCGTAAACGTAACCCTAACCCTAACCATAACAATAACCCCAACCCTAACCCTAACCATCCTAACCATAACCTTCACCCTAACCCTAACCCTCACCTTAACATTTACCCTCACCCTATCACTAACCCTATCCCTAAAACTAACCCTCACACTAACCCTAACCATCACCCTAACCCTAAATCTCACCATAATCCTAACCGTAACCCTCAACCGAGCCCGCAACCTAACCCTAACCCTCATCCTCACCCTAAATTTCACACTAACCCTAACACTAATCCTCAATCTAACCCTCACCTTCACCCTAATCCTAACCATCACCCTTACCATAATCCTCACCCTAAGCTGAAAACTCACCTATATGATTACCGTCACCCTCACCCAAACCCTAATCCTCATCCTAACCCTCACCCTAACGGTAACCCCAACCATTACCCTAACCCTAACCCTAAACCTCAACCTCACCCACAGCCTCAGCGTAACCATAAGTCTAAGCCTAACCTGAACCTTAACCCTCACCCTCACCCTAGTACTCACCCTAACCCTAATAATAACCTGAGCCCTCATCCTAAACCTCACTCTAACAATAACCCTCACCCTAACCCTAACCATCACCCTAACACTTACCCTCACCCTAACACTAAATCTAACCCTAACATTCACCCTCACAATAACCATAACCCTCACCCTAACCCTAAACCTCACCCTAACCCTAACACTAATCCTAACCCTCACCCTCAACCTAGACCTCAGCCTAACCCTAATTCTTACCGTTACCTTCACCTAATCCTAACCATCGTCCTCACCCTAAACCTCACACTAAGCATAACCCTAATCCTCAATCTAACCCTCACCCTCACCCTAACCCCTAACCCTCAGCCTGAAACTAACCCTCACCATAACCTTAACTCTCGCCCTTATCTTAACCCTCAACCTCAGCCTAACCCTCAAATTTACCCTTATCATCACCCTCACCCTAACCCTCACCCCAACCCTAAACATCATCCTAACCTTCAAGCTAACCGTAACCCTAACCATCACCCTAACCCTAACACTCACCCTCAACCTTACCCTCAGCCTAAACCAAAGCCTAAGCCTAAGCCTAACCCTAAACCTCACCCTCACCCTAGCCCTCACGAAAACCCTAATCCTAACCCTAACCCTCATCCTAACCCTCACCTTATCCTAACCCTAACCATCACCCGAACACTAATCCTCACACCCACCCTCACCCTCAGCCTAACCCTAACCATAACCCTAACCCTCACAATCACCCTCACACTAAACCTAATCCTAACCCAACCCTAAACCTCAACCTAACCCTCACCCTAACCCTAACCCTAATCCTAACCCTAACCCTAACCCTGAACCTAACCCTCCCCCTAACCTTAACCCTAAACCTTACCCTAACACTAACCCTCACACTAACCCTAACCCTCACCCTAACCCTAAACCTCACCCTAACCCTAACTCTGACCCTCACTCTCACCCTAACCCTCATCCTCACCCTAAACCTAACCCTAAACCTCACCCTCAGCCTCACCCTCCCAGCAAAGGTAATCTTAACCATAACACTACCTTAACCCTGATCCTAACCCTCACCCTCACCCTAATCCTAAACCTAACCCTCACCCTAACCCTAACCCTCACCCTCACTATAACCCTAAACCTCATCCTAACTTCACTCTAAGCCAAATCATCACCCTCACTGTAACACTAACCCTCACCCCCACCCTCACCCTCAGCCTAACCCTAAGCCTAAGCCTAACCCTAACCCTAACCCTCACACTCACCCTCACCCTAACACTTATCCTAACCATAACCCTCACACTTACCCTAACCCTTACCCTCACCTTAACCTTAACTGTAACACTCAGCCTAACCCTCATCCTAATCATCACACTAAACCTAAACCTCACCCTCACCATAACCTTAACCCTCAGCCAAACGCACTTCCTAACCCTAACCCTAACCCTCAACCCAACCCTAACCCTAACCTTAACTCTAACCCTTACCCTAACCCTAAACCCCACCCTCACCCTCACCCTCAGCCTAAACCTAACCCTAAAGCTAAACCTAAACCTAACCCTCACACTCACCCTCACCCTAAATCTAGCCCTAAACCTAACCCTGAACTTCACCCTAAACACAACCCTATCCCTAACCCTCACCTAACCCTAACCCTGTTCCTAACCCTCACCCTAACCCTCACCCTAAACCTCACCGTAAACATAAGCCTAAACCTAACCCTCAACTTCACCCTAAACCTCACCCTAATCCTTACCCTCATCCGAACCCTAAACCTAACCCTCAGCCTAACCCTCATCCTAAACCACCCCTAACCCTAACCCTCGCTCTAAGCTTAATGCTAATCCTAACCCTAACCCTCACATTAACCCTAACCCTAACCCTCACGCTCAACCTAACTGTCAGGCTAACCCTCATCCTAACCCTAACCCTAATCCTAACCCTCACCCTAACCTTAACGCTAACCCTAACCCTAACCCTCACATTAACCCTAACCCTATCTGTCACGTTCAACCTCACCCTCAACATGAACCTAACCCTAACCCTAATCCAAAACTAACCCTACCCCTCACCCTAACGCTAAACCTAATGCTAACCAAAAACCTCACCGTAATCGTAAACCTATCCCTAAACCTCACCCTAACCATAACCCTAATCCAAAACCTAATCCTCACCCTAACCCTTAACATCACTCTAAACCTTTCCCTCACCCTAACCCTAAATTATCAGTCTAACCCTCATCCTAACCCTAACCCTAACATTCACCCTAACCTTAACCCTAACCATAAACCTGACCCTCACCTAAACCCTAACCTTCACCCTCACCCTCAACCTCACCCTCACGCTCACACTAACCCTCACACTCACCCAAACCCTCACCCTAACCCTAACCCTCATCCTAACCCTCACCCTAACCGTAACCCTAACCATCACCCTAACCCTCACCCTCACCCTCACCCTCAGCCTCAGCCTAACCTTAATCCTAAGCCAAACCCTAACCCTCACCCTCACCTTAGCCCTCACAGTAACCCTAATCCAAACCATAACCCTCATCCTAACCCTCAACGTAACCATAACCCTAACCAACACTCTAAACCTAAGCCTCATCCCCACACTCAGCATCAGCCTAACCCTAAGCCTAAGCCTAAGCCTAACCCTACCCCTAAACCTCACCATAAACCTAACCGTAACCTAACCCTAACCCTAACCCTAATCCTCACAATCACTCTCACCCTAAACCAAACCCTAACCCTAACCCTAAACCTCATCCAAAGCCTCACTCTAACCCTAAATCTCACCCTGACTGTAACACTAACCCTCATCCCCACCCTCACCCTCAGCCTAACCCTAAGCCTAAGCATAACCCTAACCCTAACCCTGACACTCACCCTCACCGTAAATAATCCTAACCCTAACCCTATCCCTAAACCAAAACCTAAACCTCACACTCACCCTAAGACTAACACTAACCCTAAACCTCACCCTCAACCTAACCCTAACACTAAACCTCACCCTAAAACTCACCCTCACCCTAATCCTCACCCACAACCTCACCCTCACAATAACTCTAAACCTAACCCTAACAATAACACTAACACTAACCCTAACCTTAAATCTAACCCTAACCATAAACCTCACCCTCACTGCAATCTAAACCCTAACCATAATACTAACAATAACCCTAACCCTAACCCTAAGCCTAACCCTAACACTAACCATAAATCTAACCCTAAAACTCAACCTCACCCTAAATCTAACTCTAACACTAACCCAAACCTTAAACCTCACCCTAACCCTAACCCTAACCCTCAACCGCACCCTCACCCTCACCATAACTCTAACCCTAACCCTAAACCTAACTATCACCCTAAACCTAATCCTCACACCACCCTCACCTTCAGGCTAACACTACACCTAAGCCTAAGCCTAACCCTAACCCTCACTATAACCCTAAACGTAATCCTCTCACTAAGCCTAACCCTAACCCTAATCCTGACCATCACCCTCACATTAAACCAAACCCTAACCCTAACCGTAACCCTAAGCCTAACCCTCATCCTCACCCTAAACTTCACACTAAACCTAACCCTAATCCTCAATCTAACCCTCACCCTCTCCTTAACCCCTAACCTTCAACCTTACCATAAACCTCACCCTAACCCTAACCCTCAAACTTATCTTAACCCTCACCCTCAGCCTAACCCTCAACTTTACCCTCACCATCACACTCACCCTAACTCTCACCCTATCCCTATACCTCATGCTAACCTTCAACCTAACCGTAACCCTAAACATCACCCTAACCCTAAACCTCACCCTCAACCTCACCCTTAGCCTAAGCCTAAAACTAACCCTAACCCTAAACCCCACCCTCACCCTAGCCCTCACCCTAACCCTAATCCTAACCCTAACCCTCATCCAAACCCTAACCCTAACCCTAACTCTCACCCTCACCCTCACCCGCACCCTCACCCTCACCATAACTCTAACCCTAACCTTAACAATAACACTAATCCTATCTCTAAACCTAACCCTAAAGCTAATCCTAAACCTATCCCTCACCCTCAACCTCACCCTCACAGCAAAGGGAATCTTAACTATAACACTAACAATAAGCCTAACCCTAAACATAATCCTAACCCTCACCCTCACCCTAACCCTAATCCTAACCCTAACCCTCACCCTAACCCTAACCCTCACCCTCACCTTAAGCCTAATTCAAATTCTAAAACTCACCCTAACACTAATCCTCATCCTCACCATAACCCTAACCCTCACACCTACCTTCACCCTCAGCCTAACCCTAAGCCTAAACCTAACCCTAACGCTAACCCTCACACTCACCCTTACCCTAACCCTAATCCAAAACCTAAGCCTATCCCGAAACCTCACCCTAACCCTAACCCTCACCCTAAACCTCCCCCTAAACCTAACTCTAAACCTAAAACTCACACTAAAACAAACCCTAACCCTAAACCTCACCATAAACCTCACCCTAACCCTAACCCTCACCCTCACCCTCACCCTCAACTTAACTCTAAACCTAACCCTAACAATAACACTAACCCTAACCCTAACCCTAAACCTAACCCTAACCATAAACCTCACCCTAAACGCAAACTTAACCGTAACCATAACACTAACAATAACCCTAACCCTAACCCTAACCCTAATTTTAACCCTAACCCTAACCCTAATTCTTACCCCCACCCTCAACCTCAGCCCAAGCCTAAGCCTACCCTAACACTAAACCTAACCGTAAACTTAAATCTCACCCTCACCCTAACCCTAACTCTAACCCTAACCCTAAACCTCACCTTAACCCACACCCTCAACCTCACTCTCACCGTCACTGTAACTCTAACCCTAAACCTAACAATAACGCTAACCCTTACCCTAAACCTAACCCTAACACTAACCGTAACCCTCACCCTCACCGCAAACTTAACCCTAACCATAACACTAACAATAACCCTAACCCTAACCCAACCCTCACTGTAACGCTAAACCAAACCCTAATCCAAACCCTAAACCTAACCCTAACTCTAACACTAACCCTATCCATAATCCTCACCCTCACCCTCACCCTAACCAAAACCCTATCCTTAACCCTCACCCTAACCCCAACCCTAATCCTAAACCTAACCCTAAACCTAAACATAACCCTAACACTAAACCTCATCCTAACCCTCACCCTAAACCTAACCCTAAACCTCACCCTAACCCTAACCCTAACCCTCACCCTGAAGCTCGGCCTAAGCCTAAGCCTAAGAATAGGCCTAACCCGAACTCTAACCATCACCCTATCCCTCACCCTAACCCTAACCCTAAAACTAACACTAACTCTAACCCTAAACCTCACCCTCAACCTAAGCCTAACTCTAAACCTAACCCTAAACCTTTACCTCACCCTAACCCTAAAACTAACCCTCACCCTCACCGTAACCTTAACCCTAACATTAACCCTAACAATAACTCTAACCCTAAACTTAACCCTCACTCTAAACATATCCCTCAACATAACCCTAATCCTCAATCTAACCCTCACCCTCACCTTAACCCCTAACCCTCAACCTTACCGTAACCTTCACCCTAACCCTAACCCTCACCCTTATCTTAACCCTCACCCTCAGCCTAACCCTCAACTTTACCCTTATATCACGCTCACCCTAACCCTCAACCTATCTCTAAACCTCATGCTAACCTTAAAGCTAACCCTAACCCTAACCCTAACCCTAACCCTAACCCTCACCCTAGCCCTCACCCTAACACTAATCCTAAACCTGACCCTCATCCAAACCCTCACCCTAACCCTAAATGTAACCCTCACCCTCACCCTCACCCTCATCATAGCTCTAACCCTAAACTTAACAATAACACTAATCCTAACTCTAAACCTAACCCTAACCCTAACGCTAATCCTAAACCTAAACCTCACCCTCAGCGTTACCCTCACAGCAAAGGTAACCTTAACCATAACACTAACAATAACCCTAACCCAAAACCTAATCCTAAACCTCACACTCACCCTAACCCTAATCCTAACCCTAACCCTCACCCTAAACCTAACCCTCACCTTCACCTTAAGCCTAATCCCAATTCTAAATTCACCCTAACACTAATCCTCACCCTAACCATATCCCTAACCCTCACACCTACCTTCACCCTCAGCCTAACCCTAAGCCTAAGCCTAACCCTAAACCTAAACCTCACACTCATGCTTACCCTAACCCTAATCCTAACCTAAGCCTATCCCTAAACCTCAACCTAAACCTAACCCTCCCCCTAAACCTAACTCTAAACCTAAACCTCACCCTCAACATAACCTTAACCCTAAACCTCACCATAAATCTCACCTAATCCTAACCCTCACCCTCACCCTCAACTTAACTCTAACCCTAACCCTAACAATAACACTAATCCTAACCCTAAACCTAAACCTAACCCTAACCATAAACCTCACCCTCATCAGAAACTAAACCCTAACCATAACACTAACAATAACCCTAACCCTAACCCTAACTTTAACCCTAACCCTAAACCTAAACCTAATTCTCAACCCCACCCTCAACCTCAGCCTAACCCTAAACCTAACCCTAACACTAACCCTAATCCTTAACCTAAATCTCACCCTAAACCTAACCCTATCCCTAACCCTAACCCTAAACCTCACCCTAACCCTAACCCTAACCCTCACCCACAACCTCACCCTCAACGAAAATCTAACCTTAAGCTAACAAAAGCACTAACCCTAAACCTAATTATCACCTTAACCCTAATCCTCACCCCCACCCTCACCCTCAGCCTACCCCTAAGTCTAAGCCTAACCCTAACCCTAACCCTCACACTCACACTCACCCTAAACCTCACCCTAACACTTACCCTCACCCTAACCCTCACCCTAACCCTAAGCCTAACCCTAAACCTCACTCTCACGCTAACAATCACCCTAACCCTTACCCTCACACGAACACTAACTCTCAGCCTAACCCTCATCCTAACCCTAGCCCTAACCCTACCCCTCACTCTAACCTTAACGCTAACAATAAAGGTAACCCTCATATTAACCTCATATTAACCTCACACTCACACTCAACCTCACCCTCAGTCTAACCCTATCCCTAACCCTAATCCAAACCGTAACCCTCATCCTCACCCTCACCCTAACTCTAAACCTAATCCTCACTAAAACTAATCCTCACCCTAACCCTAACCCACACCCTAACCTTAACCCTAACCCTAACCCTCACCCAAAACCTCACTTTCACCCTCAACCTCAGCCTCACCCTCACCCTTACCATCACCCTCACCCTAACACTCACCCTCACCCTAATCCTAACCATAACTCTAACCCTCACCCTAAACCTAACTCTGACACTCACCCTCACCCTCACCCTAAGCGTAAACCTACACCTAAGCCTAATCCTACACCTAAACCTCACCCTCACCCTCACCCTAAACCTAAACCTTACCCTAACCCTAACCCTAGCCCTCACCCTAACACTAACCCTAATCCTCCCCCTCACCTTAACCCTAACCCTAATGCTAACCCTAACACTCACCGTCACAGTAAACCTAATCCTAACCCTCACCCTAAACCTAACCTTAACCCTAATACTATCCGTAACTCTCACCGTCACCCTAAACCTCACTCTAACCCTTACCCTAACCTTAACCCTCACCCTAACACTACCCTAACACTAACACTAAACCTCACCCTAACCCTCACCCTATTCCTAAATCTAAACCTAACCCTCACCCTAACGCTCACCCTAACCCTCAACCTAAACCTAAACCACACCCTCACCCTAACCCTCACCCTAAAACTTACCCTCACCCTATCCCTAACATTAACCCTAACACTAATCCTCACCCTATCCCTAACCCTGAAACTCACCCTAAACCTCACCATCACCTTAACCCTCACCCTAACCCTAACCGTCACTCTCACCCTAAAACTCACCCTCTCCCTAACCCAAACCCTTACTCTAACCCTACCCTAAACCTCACCCGAATCCTAATCCTCACCCTAAACCTAACTCTAAACCTAACCCTCATACTAACCCAAACCCTCACCTTAAACCTCACCCTAACCCTCATGCTAACACTAAAGCTAACCCTAACTCTCACTCTCACCCTAACCTTCATCCTAACCCTTATCCTCACACTAACCCTAACCCTAACCCTAATCCTCACATTAACCCTAACACTCACACTAACCCTAATGCTACCCCTCACCCTACCCCTCACATTAACCCTAACCCTAACCCTCACCCTAGCCCTATCCATAACCCTCACCTTCCCACTAACCCTCAATGTCACTGTCACCCTAACCCTCACCCTAACCCTAATACTCACCTACACCCTCACCCTCACCGTCACCCTCACCGTCACCCTCACCCTCACGCTAAACATCACCCTAAACCTAACTGTAATCCTCACCCTAACCCTAAATCTCACCTTAAACCTCACCCTCACCCTAATCCTCAACCTCAGACTAACCCTAACCCTAAGGCTTTCCTAACGGAAACCCTCACCTTCATCCTCACCCTCACCCTAACCCTAACCATAATCCTCACTCTCACCCTAACACTCACCCTAACCCTAACTTTCACCCCAAGCCTAACCCTAACCCTTACCCTCACCCCAAGCCTAACCCTAACCGTAACCCTCCCCCTAACACAAACCCTCCCCCTAAACCTCACCCTAACCCTAACACTAACCCTAACCTTCACCCTCACCCTAAACCTCACCCTAACCCTTTCCCTTACATAACCCTAACCCTAACCCTAACCCTAATCCTCACCCTCAACCTAATCCTAACAGTAATCCTCAACCTAACCCTAATTCTCCCCTTAAACCTCACCCTCATCCTAATCCTCACCCTAACCTTAACTCTAAGCCTTTCCTAACTGAAACCCTTACCCTCACCCTAATGCTCAGCCTAACCCTCACCCTCACCCTAACCCTAACCCTAATCCTATCCCACATCCTAGACCTCACCCTCACCCTAACCCTAACCCTAATCATCACCTATCCCTAACACAAACCCTCACCCTCACGCGAAAGCTCATGCTCACCCTAAGCCTAATGCTAACATTAACCTTCAACCTCACCCTAAACCTCGCCCTAACACTAACCCTCACCCTAAACCTCGCCCTAACCCTTACCCTCACCCTAACCCTCACCCTATCACTAAGATAACCCTAACACTCACCCTCAGCCTAACCCTCACCCTATCCCTATCCCTACCCTCACCCTAAACTTCTGCCTCCACTCAACCGAACCCTAAACGTAACACTAATCCTAACCCTAACCCTCATCCCCAACCTCACCCGAACCATAACACTAACCCTAACGCTAAACCTCACTCTCACACTCACCCTAACCTTAACTCTTACCCTAAAAATAACTCTAACCCTAACCCTAACCCTCTCCCTCAACCTAACCCTAACCCTAAAACTCACCCTAACCCTAATCCATACCCTAAACCTCACTCTCACCCTAAACCTAACCCTCACCCTTACCCTCACCCTCACTATCACACTAACCCTAACACTAACACTAACCCTCACCCTAACCATCACAGTCACCCTAACCCTCACTCTAACCCTAACCCTCAACCACACACTAATCCTCCCCTTCAACCGAACCCTCACCCTCACCCTAACACTCACCCTCAACCTAAACCTCACCCTCACAATCAACATCACGCTAATGCTAGCCCTTACCCTAACTATAACCCTGAACCTAACCCTAACCCTCACTGTTATCCTCACCCTAACCCTAACCCTAATGCTAAACCTAACCATAGACCTCATCCTAACACTTACCATATCCCTAAACCTCACCCTCACCCTCACCCTCACACTAACACTAACCCTCACACTAACACAAATCCTAACCCTCACCCTCACCCTCAACCTCACCCTAAACCTAACCCTAACCCTAACCCTCATCCAAACTCTAATGATAACCCTAACCCTTAACTTCACCCTAAATTTCACCCTAACCCTTAAACTCACCATAACCTTAACCCTAACCCTAACCCTAATCCTCACCCTAAACCTAACCCTCGCACACACCCTAATCCTCACCTTCACCGGAACCCTTATCCTCACCCTAACACTCATCCTAACGCTAACCCTAACCCTAATCCTAAACCTAACCCTCACCCTCAACTTCACCGTCACCCTAACCCTAACCCTAAACCTAACACTCACCCTCACCTTAACACTCACCCTGACCAAAAACATCACCATAACCCTAACCCTCACCCTAAACCTAACCCTAACTCTCACCCTAAACTTAACCCTCACCCTAATGCCCTCCCTATCCCTAACACTAACCCAACACCTCACCATCACCCAAACCCTCACACTAACCCTTATCCTAACACTTACCCTAATCCTAAACCTCACCCTAACCCTCACACTAACCTTAATCCTCACCCTATCCCTAACCATAACCCAAACCCTCACCCTAACCCTCACCGTAATCCTTACCCGCACCGTAACCCTAACCATCACCCTCACCCTAAATCTCACCCTAACCCTTACCCTCACCGTAATCCGCAAACTAACCCTAACCCTAAACCGACGGCACACCCTAACCCTCACCCTCACCAAAATCCTAACCCTAAACCTAACCCTCACCCTAACCCTAACCCTCACCATCACCCCAACCCTCACCCTAACCCTTACCCTCACAATAACCCTATCCCTCACCCTAAACCTAACCCTTATGCTCAAAAGAACACTCACCCTCACGCTAACCCTCGCCCTCACTCTAAACATCACCCTAACCCTAACACTCATCCAAACCCTAACCCTAACCCTCACCCTCACCCTAATACTCACCATGACCCTAAACCTTACCCTAACCCCAACCCACACCCTCACCCTAAACCTCACCCTAACCCTAACCCTAACCCTTACCTAACCGAAAACCTCACCCTCAAACTCAACCTCACCTTAATCCTCACACTCACCCTAGCCCTCACCCTAAAACGAACCCTCACCCTGACACTAAACCTAAGCCTCACCCACACCCTAACCCTAACCCTAAACCTAACCCTAACACACATCCTAACCCTAACTCTAAACCTAATGCTAACCCTAAACCTCACACTCACCCTAACCCGAACCCTATCTCTTACAGTCACCCTAACCCTCACACTAACCCTAAACCTTCCCCTCAGCCTAACACTCACCCTATACCTAACCCTAAACCTAAACCTCACCCTCACACTAACCCTCACCCTAACACTTGCCCACACCCTCACCCTCACCCTAACACTAACCCTAAACCTATACTTCACCCTAACGCTCACCCTTACCCTAACCCTCACTCTCACCCTAACCCTCACCCTAACCGTTACCCTCACCCTAACCCTTACCCTAACCCTACACCTAACCCTCACACTAACCTAAGCCTAAGCCTCAGCCTAAAACTTATGCTAACCCTAAATCTAACCCTAACCTTCACCATACCCCTAAACCTAGCCCTAACCCTAACCCTCACACTAAACCTAAACCTAACCCTCAGCCTAACCCTCATCCTAACTCTAAACCTAACCCTAATCCTAACTTCACCCTCACCCTCACCCTAACTCTAAACCTAAACCTAAACCTAACACTCACCCTCATCCTCACCTTAACCTAAAACTATCCCTACACCTCACACTAACCCTAACCATCACCCTATATCTCACCCTCACCCTAACCCTAAACCTAACACTCACCCTAACCCTAACGCTAACCCTAACCCTCACCCTCACACTAAACCAAAGCATAACCCTTACCCTGACCATAACCTTAACCCTCAGCCTAAACCTAATCCTCACCATAACCCTAACCCTCACCCACACACTAACCCACACCCTCACCCTCACCCTCACCCTCAACAAAACACTTACCCTCACCCTCACCTTAACCTAACACTATTCCTAACCCTCATCATAACCCTAACCCTCACCCTATATGTCACCCTCATCCTAACCCTAACCCTAACCCTCACTCTAACCCTCACCCTAAACTTAACACTAATCCTAACCCTCATCCTCACACTAAACCTCACCTTAACCCTTTCCCTCACCATAAACTTTACCCTAAGCCTAAACCTAATCCTCACCCTAACCCTAACCCTCACCCACACACTAACCCTCACCCTCACCCGAACCCTCACACTCACCTAAACCTCACCCTAACCCTAACATTACCCCTCTACCTAACCATCACCCTAACCATAACACTAACACTAACCCTCAACCTAACCCTAACCCTAACGCTAAAACTCAAACTCACCTAAACCTAAGGTTAACCCTAACATTACCCTTTTACCTAACCATCACCCTAACCATAACACTAACCCTAACCCTCACACTCACCTAAACCTCCCCCTAAACCTTATATTACCCCTCTTTCTAACCATCACCCTAATCCCACACTAACACTAACCCTCACCCTAACCTTAACACTATTCCTAAACCTAGCCCTCACCCTCAAACTAGACCTATCCCTAACTCTAACATTAACCCACACCCTAACCCTAACCCTAAACCTTAACCCTCAACCTAACCCTAAACCTAACCCTAACCGGCACACATACCTAAACCTGACCCTAACCCTAACATTACCACTCTCCCTAACCATAACCCTAACGCTAACCCTAACCCTAACCCTCAACCTAACCCTAATCCTACCCCTCACCCTCACCCTCAAACTAACCATAAACCTAATGCTAACCGTCACCCTAACCCTAACCCTCTACCTAAACATAAACTCAGCTTAACATTCACTCTCACCCGAATCCTCACCCTAACCCTAACACTTACCTAACCGAAAACCTCACCCTCAACCTCACCCTCAGCCTAGCCCTCAGCCAAACCCTAACCCTAACCCTCACCCTGAACCTCCCCTTCAACCTCAGCATTACCCTAACCCTAACCCTAATCCTAACCCTAACCTTCAATCCCACGCTCACCCTAACCCTAAACCTATCCCTAACGCTAAACCTCACCCTCAACCTAACCCTAAAATTAACTCTAACAATAACCTTAACCCTAACCCTAACCCAATCCCTAACCCTAAAAATCACCCTAACCCTCACCCTAACCCTCACCCAAACACTTACCCTCACCCTAACCCTAACCCTAACCCTAACTTCACACTAAACCTAAGCCTCACCCTAACTCTAACCCTAAACAGAACCCTAATCCTAAACCTAACCCTCACACTCACCCTCACCCTAACCCTCACACTCACCCTCATCCTAACCCTCACCCTAAACATCACCCTAACCGTAACCCTCACCCTAACCCTAAACCTTACCCTCAAACTAACCCTCACCCTAAACCTAACGATAAACCTAATCCTCACCCTCAATCTCACCCTCAACCTAACCCTTATCCTCACACTAACCCTAAACCTAACCCTAACCCTAACCCTCACACTAACCCTAAACCTCACCTTAACCCTAACCCTACACATCACACTACCCCTCACCCTAACCCTAAACCTAACCCTCACCCTCACTTTCACCCTCACCCACAGCCTAACCCTAAAATTAAGACTAACCCTAACACTAACCCTCAAACTAATCCTCCACCTAACCTTGACAAAAACACTCACCCTCACCCTAACTCTAACCCTAACCCTAACTCTCACCCTAACCCTCACCCTGACCCTCACCCTAAACCTAACCCTAACCCTCAGCCTAACACTTACACTCACCCTAAACCTAACCCTTACCCTCACCGTAACCCTTATCATACCCCTAACCCCCACCTCACCCTCACACTTACCATAACCCTCATCCTAACCATAACCCCAAACCTAATGCTAACCCTAAACCGCACTCTCACCCTAACCCTCAACCTAACACTTACCCTCACCCTAACCATCACCCTAATCCTCACACTAAACCTAACCCTCACGCTAACCCTAACCCTACCCCTCAGCCTAACCCTCACCTTAAACCTAACCCTAAACCTAACCCTAACCCTATCACTAAACTTAACCCTAACCCTCACCGTCACCCTAACCGTGATGCTAACCCTAACCTTTACCCTCACCCTAACGCTAACCCTAACCCTTATCCTCACTCTAACTGTAACCCTCACCCACACCCTAACCCTCACCCTAACACTTACCCACACCCTAACCCTCACCCGAAACCTAAACCTAAACCTAACCTTCACCCTAACCCTAACCCTAACCATAACACTTACCCTCAACCTCTCCCAAACCCTCACCCTCAACTTTACCCTCAACCTAACCCAAACCCTAACCCTAAACCTAACACTCACACTAACCCTAACCCTTACCCTCAGCCTAACATTTATACTAACCATAAACCTAATCCTAACACTCAACCTAACCCTAACACTAAACCTAAACCTCACCCTCAACCTCCCCTTGCCCCTCAGCCTTACCCTAACCCTAACCCTAATCCTAACCCTATCCCTCAACCCCACCCTCAACCTATACCTAATCCTAACCCTAATGCTAACCCTCACCCTCACCCTAACCCTAACCCTAACAATAACCCTCATCCTAACACTAACCCTAACCCTAAAACTCACCCTAACCCTAATCCTAACCCTAACCCTCACCCTCACCATCACCTTCATTCTAACACTCACCCTCATCCTGACCCTCACCATCACACTAACCCCCACACTAACCCTAACCCTCACCCTAACCCTAACCTTCACCCTCACTTTCACCCTCACCCTCAACCTAACCATAAACCAAAACCTAATCCTAACCCTAACCCTCACCCTCATCATAACCCTAAAGATAACCCTCACCCTCACCCTCACTCTCACACTCACCCCCACCCTCAACCTAACCCTCACCCTCACCCTTACCCTCACACTAACCTCAATCTCACCCTAAACATCACCCTAACCCTAACCCTCACCCTAACCCTAACGCTAACCATAACCCTCACGCTCAACCTAACCCTCACCCAAAACCTTATCCTCACACTAACCCTAACCCTAACCCTATCCCAACATCTCACCCTAACTCTCACCCTAACCC